>NW_010267442.1:86877-105685 GCF_000690775.1 Eurypyga helias
TTTTTTTAGAACACTCAGCTCTGAATCAGAAATTACTGTTCACATGGAAGACAGGATATGATGACAATTGATGGTACTCAGACCACAGGAAACCTAATTTTACACATCCTTAACAATGCTCAGATAGACAGTGTAGTGGGAGAAGGATGCAAGTATTTGAGACTAGCTCTGGGCTCTATAGCTCTCATACTTCTAAAGGGAAAAGCCCCAAGCTTTTCCAAAGATTGGAACTAGGTAAGTGGTATCCTCTTCCTCCACACCCTTCCACTTTATCCCCTTGAACGTGGGAGGCCCGGTGACAAAAATGAGCACAGGAAGAGGAAAGACATATAGAAGCAATATACTATTTACCTGCTCCAGCATAAGCAGCAAAAAGAATTAAATCAACTACTTCATTCATGTTCAGACCCTGGACCAGTAAGTGGATGGCATAATCCCTCACTTTGCCAGGCACTTACGTATTTAACAACATTGCATTAATTTGCATATGTACAAATAGAAAATTCATTTGTACCCACAGAAAATTCAACACTCGGGTACAATGCAACAGTTACATCTATAAAGTCACAAAAGCAAAAAGTTGCTTGTTACCTCTTTACCACATTTGTGTGTCCTGAGAACAGCGACCCGAGTTCTCAGCGAAGCGCACTGACTTCTGGAATTACACACATTCTCAGCACAAGGCTTTAGACTCGAAGCAGGCCTCCGCTTGCACTGGCAGAGAAGCAAAACATCACAAAGAGGAATGCAGCCCTGGGGTCACGTGGAACGTACCTCACCTCAGTCCACATAGGCAGATGCAGGGCCCGAGATCACAACTGGATCCTCAGCATGTTTCGGAGAGGCTGAGGACTACGAGTTCTCACTAAGCACCACTGTAGATGGTACTGTACTGTCAGGGAAAGTCTCATCTGACACAGTTTTGAACTGCCACCCCACCAACTATGTTTTGGTTTTTAAATGTCAAAAAAAGTACAAACATAGATGTAGGCATAGATTATTATTATTTTTATTGCTTTTGTTAAAAAGTCAGTGTATGAATGATAGCACTAGGGCTGTAAAAATGCCAACATTACTGGTGCTCTAACAGTACAACGTCCATTATGACAAGATTTTAAACATGAAGCATGAGCTTCAATATGGATTTCCAAATTAAAAAAACAAGCCTAAGAGGTAAATGGATTAATAATAATAATTGATTTATCTGCATTTTCAATACTAAGTGAATACAGAGTGAACCAGAACCTGCAAGAACCAGACATATTTAAGACACAACAGAGTCAAACAAAGCTTCTAGAAATTGAAGAATAAATTCTCTTTCACCTGCATAGAGGTATTTGTTCTGCACAGTACATGAGTGTTACAGCTCTCCTATTAAACTACAATCACAACGTGTCTGGGGGAAGTGCATGAGAAAAGGAAAAAGCAAAACAAAACCTTTTCTGCATTGCCAGTCAGAGAAAACACCTGTGTGCTTTGAAATTTTAAAAATGAAAACATCGATTTAAGAAAAAAATAAAATAAAAATCACATCTCCTGGGGGAGTCTCCACCATAGCAGAACACTGACGCCTATTAACACTGTGACTGGGGACTGGAGAAAACCATGGCACTATTCCTAATTGCGAAGCAAACCCGAACAACTGGATATCCATGGGTATTATTGCACTTGTAGCAGTGGTGCTTTAACTGGCCTGCTGAAAACTACTTTCGGTGTGTAAGGAAAGTGAGAATGTTTCAGTTGGTTCTGGATTCTTTTCTTTAACGTGTGCAATCTTAGTCGAAAGATGCACTGTGAAAATCACAGGGGCCTAATTCAAACTTCCATGCCCTTTCTAAAACAGTTCAAGCATATCTGGCACGACACCACGCTCTTGAAATACCTCCCTTCTTCAAAGAAAGTCTTAAAAGAATAACAGTTCCCAGAGGATGGGTGGGCACACAGTACCAAATAAGGGGGGGGTGGTGGGGTGGAAAAAGGACAGTGGGCATTAGTTTCCCAGCAAAACCATGTCTTACGTCACAGCAGATCAGAAATAAATAAGA
Organism: Eurypyga helias; assembly: GCF_000690775.1. Classification (NCBI taxonomy): domain Eukaryota; kingdom Metazoa; phylum Chordata; class Aves; order Eurypygiformes; family Eurypygidae; genus Eurypyga; species Eurypyga helias. The sequence goes on from NW_010267442.1 coordinate 88,923, forward strand.
TGAATCTGAACATAAATCCTCGGATGATGTTGCAAGAGTCACAGGCTTCACCAAACCAACGTCAGTGTGTTTCGTTAAGCATAACGCAGTTACTATGTACAGTATGTTTATCAGAGAATGCCAACTAACAATCCACTAAATTAAAGGTTGTTAAACAAAAAATGTATTAAAACAAGGTACTTACAAAAACAGATGGCAACCCCGCAATTATGCATAGTTACATATGAAGCATAATCCTCCTCTCTGGAGTCCAACAGATTGACACCCTCAAGCATCTGGAAACAGTTTTCTGAAGCGTAAACAACATAATTAAGAGAACCCACTCAAGCTGATGGGGAATTAAACTGTCAAAAACACCTCGAGTCCCATCACAAAACTCTCTGTATATGCAGTCATCCATTCCAAGGTTTTACACTGCTGTATTTCTTCGAAAGACCTTCTAAAGGGCGTGCTACTTAACATGGTGGTGACTTACGCACAAACAAAACAGGTGATGAACACAAAGCACTTAGGTTTAGAAGCACTTACGGAAGAATCCGTGACATCTTTACAGTGTATTGTGTATGACTGCACACAAGATTAAGTTTCTCCTGCTTCTTACTGTTCATAGTATTTCTACATACTAAGAGTCTTCTCCCCGAGAACCCAGCTTCTCTAATACGGGAAGCCACCATGCCCAGATCTTGCCCAGTAAGACACGTACAATGAAGGTGACAGTGTCACATCCTCATGGAACATGACAAAAGGACCCAGTTCTTTCCCTTGTGTCTTGCTCAGCTTCTCCACTCCATTACAACTGTGGACGTCAGTCAGCATCCATGTGTTCTTGTCTAGTAAGTAGAGGCTTCCCATCCGTATCACCGATCTTTTTCCGCATCTCTTCCACTGCTTTCAGCAATGCTGCTCGCTCCTGCTCAAGGGTGAGGATGGACTGCTTCAATTTACCTTCATTGGTCAATAAAAGCTCTACTGTGGCTTCAAGGTTTTGGATCTTTCCATTAGCCACCTTTCAAAGTAAGAGAAAAGGAAGAGGGGGAGGAAATTTAAAAAATAAGGGAATTAGTTAATAACTAAACTCAACTTTAAACTATTTTTTGAGATATAGTAATAAGTATGAAATACTTTCCAGATGATGAAAAACTGGAAAGGTAAAATGCAAGTATGAATGTTATTAAATCTGTGTACTTTAGCCAGCAGCTACAATGTTGCCTCTAAGAAGAACCCTCCCTCTCCAGACTTGATCGTTTCACTGTTAAACTCAGAATATAATGCCAAGTATCGAACTCAGAAAGTTACTAAGTCTGCAGATTAGATACCAGAGACCTTCAGGTTAAGATAAGCCTCGGCATGGGTCTGTTGGGAGACTTTTTTGGCCAGCCATATTTGCTGAATTCCACACACTTTGCAAAGCAAAGACAAGACAGCCTGTTAGGCGGTTCGTCATTTCATCTCGACACCGAGTGCACCAAATGCCAGATTTGGAGGGAAAGGGGAAGGAGATTTAGTGCAGTATGCAAATAGAAAACATACCTTGAAAAATTCCAAAAATTCTCCTCCTAAAGGCTGCAGATATGGACATTCTAGTCCATGGCAAAACAAAGTATTACATTATTCAAACTCAGCATGTGAGATCTGCAGCTGAGGTACTTTGACAGAAGCAGAGATCTGTTTGGAAATTTCAGCACTGGGTAACATTCAGAGACAAGAGCACTGGATGGGCTAGGCTTCCAGGGAAGTATTTACCTTTCTGATGAGCTCACTGCCCTTCATGTAGTTATGGTGGGTTAAAAAGTTCAGCCTTTGGGGGCAAAATATTCGTAAACCATGACCCACGTTGTCAGGTGATGCATTTTCCTCCTATCAGCAATGGGTCACCTTTCACCATAGGAAACAAAGGCTACTAAGGTCCACCTCCAAAGCAACGGGATTGCTCCAACACTACAGACAGTTGGGTTCCCTGCTATGATGCTAGGTGCTGACTTGCCAGCACTGGAGATGAGTTTTGTAAAAAACTGCTAAGGGCTGCAGTCTTCAGGGGCAGGAGGGGGTGGAAGATCCCCTGAGGCAGGTATCTATAGGACATCACATCTTGAATCTCATCCCAGAAATCCCTCTGCCCCATACTCCATTCAACAATTTCCTTGCTGACATGCCCAAAGCTTTATGGAAGTATCTTGCAGAGAAGTAGATCTCTTCTTCTGACTTTTCTAAGGCTTGTCTTAGAACCTGAAACAGGTTCAGATCTCACAGGACCAGAATTTACAGCTTAAGCAAATTTCTGTTAGGAGTGGCAGGCTAAGTCTTCACAGCTGACTAGTCATGATACAGAACCAATGACTGAGGAACCTTAACTTCTTTCCTCACATATTATTTTACAAAGTCCGTGTCTTTAACAAAATACGAGAGGCTTGAAATGTCTGCTTCCCACTCCTGAAGTTCCCTTTCTCCATCAAATTAAAAGCATGGTCAAAAGTTTTATAACAAATGTCATGTTATAAAGCAGCCAGAAAGCTGATCTCTTGAACAGTTAAGCAAAGATAACCCCTACAGATACCAGTTGTACTGCCTCTGAAAAAGCTGCAGACTGAACAGGCACCAAGCGTATTTATCAGAAATTATTATTTCACATATCATCTAAACAATCTGGACAACATTTTTAAAAAATCTTGTAAGACAGAGTATGTCTCTATAGACACTGTTTGCCATACCTGTAAATTGTGACACTGGCATTGGCTTTCCCATTCATGATACACTAGTATTGCTGCTGTAATAAGGCAGTGACTGAAAATGTAAAATTGAAGTTGAGAAAGCACTTGGTGTATTTTTAGTCATCTTTTCCAGCTATGATTTTAATTACATGAGAAGTGATAGTGTGATGAATCAACTTTTCACTAATTGCAAACACATGCTCTCTCTACCCCCTCTCAAATTTTTTTTGCATTTAAACTTTAAAGGCTAAAGGAAATAAAATTGCAAGTGGCTACGCTTTAAAGTCACTTCACCAAATGCCAATCTCCCGTGGGCCTTCGTGTAGGATAGTGGATAAATTAGAACGTTAGTTAAATATGAAATATAAATTGTACCTGCAGTTCCTCCAGGAGATCAAAGTTTTGTTTGCGCAAGCTACTGTTTGCCTTTTCTAATTTATCCAGTCTCTGATTGTCATTTAAAGATGAATCTATAAGCTCATCCTGAAGCACATGGTATTCAACTTCATAAGCTTGCAACTGCTTGGCAATATCCATTTCAAACACCTGTTGTACATAGAAATATTATTAGGTGCTGTGCAGATCAAAAATATAGCTCATTCAATGCTTTAGTACCTATGGATCTAGACTAGGATATCTAATCACTGCATACAAAAAAAGGACTTAATTTTTGGCATTCAGATTTCCTACTCTGGAAATGGCAAGACAGAGGCAGTAGACTGCAACATATTGGCACTGGATCTACATAAAAACTTTGCTACTGATTTGCTGCCTCACTTCAGCAAAATCATTTACACTAAAGTTTACAAGAAATGCAGTCTTTGTAGGGTATTCCTCTTTTTAGACTTCTCAGTTTGGCATAAACCCTCCAAGATGTACTCGGAATTTGATGTCACTTTTCTAAGGTTTGGTGTGATACTACACGCCACGGGTACAAGCGTAAGGCTACGTGTAATGAAAGATTTAAATGGAAAACAGTAAACGTTGTCAGGTTTATTTAGGGTTCTACAGTAGTCCTAGAGACTGAAAGAACATGAAATAATCTACCCTTACACTAATACCCTTAATGGAAACATTATGTAACATCAAAGCAGATTTCTACTGTTGTTAACTATGAATCACTGAGTGCTCAGTCTTATACATGAATACTAAAACCTTTTGTTTTAAAAGCAGATAAAGAAATTGAGGCGCACAGACCCCAAGTAAAAAACTGCTATTGCACCGTCTAGGTTTTGGCAAACCTTCCCATTATGCAGGAAATATGACACTAATGTCCCTGAGCTAGTTATTTCCTCTGAAAGCCGTGAAGAAGGTGGTAAAAGGGCAAGTGTGCCAATCACAGAACACAGTAGAAAGCAAAGCTGATTTAAAATTTAAAAATGCACCTGGAAAACAGCCCAAGAATAGAAGTTCAAGGGTTATTCTTTATTTTTAAACCTTGTGTACTTTATTGCTTTTGGAAATGAGTCAAAAATCAAACGCTACTTTAAATACCTGTTGAAATAACAAGAATTATTTCATATTTATCTACTTTGTCTACAAAGTTTTAACTACTGGATATAGTTAAAGAAAACACCAGTTTATGAGAAGTTTATGACACTTATTACATATGCTATAAAAGTCTCTGCAATAGTTGTACAGCAGCAGAAACACACGTACTAAACATCTAAGTACAGAAGCCTGAAACACAATTTTAGTTTGAGCTTGGCTACACATCTGGAACTTCCATTTCCTGCAGATCTGAGCATCTCTGGAGAACACACACTGTTGAAATTTCAAGAAAACAAATGGTGCCATTCAGCAGAGCAGAATGTTAGTTCCTCTCATGACCTCTGTCACTTGAGAAGGGAGGGAAATCCCTGCTGTCATACTCAGAGTACCAAATCTGAAAGGGGGGGAAACATGAGGCAAATCAAAAGCTTGACTTGAAAACTAGATAACCGAAGGCCTGTTAGGGCATGCAAACCAAAGGCCACACTGCAGAAGGCATGAGGAGGATGGGGATTAGCCTTGGAGCGGTGTGCGGACTGCAGGGCTGGTCAAACAGCTGCTGTCTTCAAAGGCAGCTCTGATCAAAGTAGGGGAACTGCTGTCCCTTCAACTCACCTGCCCACTTCCAATATAGAGCAGTCAGAGCTGCCTAACCAGAGCACCTCTCCCTCCTTCTGCTCCAAGCCCATCTGCAGGTTGCCTAAGCACCGAAGTCTCTGCAGAGCTGTGCACTCCAGACTTTCAGCCTGGCAGATCATAGAATGGTTTGGGTTGGCAGGGACCTTAAAGACCGTCTAGTTCCAACCCCCTGCCATGGGCAGGGACACCTTCCACTCAACCAGGTTGCTCAAAGCCTCATCCAGCCTGGCCTTGAACACTTCCAGGGATGGGGCATCCACAGCTTCTCTGGGCAACCTGTTTCAGTGCTTCACCACCCTCTCTGGGAAGAACTTCTTCCTGATATCTAATCTAAACCTCCTCACTTTCAATCTAAGCCCGTTACCCCTTGTCCTATCTAGACGATATACGATCCCCTTTGCCCCCTAGAAATCGTTTGCTTTCCTTCCCTCACACAGGCTTTCTCCATCTCCCTTCCTTCCTTCGATAGTAAGCACTAGAAGCAATTTTCCTGATCCTAATATGAGTGTGTGTCCCCTGGAAGCTCTGCTGCCCGGGATCAGAAGGGAGCCCCTCACAAGCATTCTGCAGCGCGTGTGCTGTTGCCTGCTGTCTTCATCAAGCCGCAGGCTTTGCAGGTCTCCTTCAGCCCTGGGAGAGTGGCAGGCATTTGCAATTCTGTGCAGTGCACCCCCCACGTTTTGTGCCACAAAAGGCCTTCAGAAAAATAAGCTAAGACCCATTCTCTGTGTGCCTCCTGTAAACTAGATGTCAAGTGGAACAGTCAGGGCTTCCGAAGAGGGAAGCCTTAACTGCAACAATTTGTGTTTTTTTTCAAATCCCACGGTTACTGTCTTGAGCCTTCTGGCAGCTAAGCAATATTGCATCATTTTCCTTGTCTGCCATTGAAAAAAGGCGTATAAAGGGTTCCCAGTATTTGTTGTCTGGAGTCACTGCCCACTGCAAGAGACTGCAGCGCCCCATGCGCCCCGGAAAGGAATACAAGGGTGCTGTTGTGACAAACTGAATCAGCACCATACTAGCCAGTATGGACAAAGTCAGTGTAGGGCAGCTTCGAGTGTCAGTAAGGTCAACATTGGTGAGGGCCTTTAAGTCAATCTGTGTGTCTGAAATGAGCCCTGGAGAGCAAGATTCTTTGGAGACAGACAAACTCAAGATGGCTTTTAGCTCACCTTGCTGCCTTTTTTGTGGAATGCACTGCATATGGGCCATGGTGTTGCTGCCAATAACGGCCATTACGCACACTTTAAAAAAAAAGTAAACTCATTTTGATTAAAGGCTTCACAAAGTGACCATAACCAACATGTAGATGTATGAATACAGAGGTACTGTACAAGGTACCATACAAGTCATATGCTTCCAAAAGTTTTCAACATCTTCAGAACTACAAGAACAGAATTCTCAGCTTAAAGTGACACAATACACTGTTGTGGTTTTTCTGTCAAGAACCTGTCAGAAAGAGCATTTCTTTGCACACTGCTCCTATGTTCAGATTATTTCATACCTGACTAATGGTCTTTTCCATCTGTACCAACCCCAAGTTGGGAAGAGTGCTTTTAATAAAATCAACAATAGTTTCCAGGTTCTCATGCTGTAGAATCAAGGGCTTGTGGCTTCCCAAAAGGCTTAAAGCCACCTTAAAGGTAGCCTCCAATCCTTGAAGAAAGAGCATATCTGTGAAAACAAAGAAAACACAGTTGATCAAGCAAGAACATCTTTTGGCAAGAATATTAAGACAGTAAAATGTCCAAGAAGAACAACTTCTAATACGGGCAATCTGGAGGTGAGATACACTCTGTCAGATGGGTACTTTTGTTACTGTAGCTATGGCTTTAGAAGTTTTGTAGGATCAAGATTCTTACTGTGAATAGCCCATTTAACTAACCATCTATTATTAATTTGTCTGGTGAGTTCTCATCCAAAAAATCCAATTCAAATTCAAGCTAAGTACGCAATAAACCAGGTAGTCAAGTTTGGCAGTGTTGCCATTTTTGTGTGCACATAATAGTTTTGTGGACTTTTTTGTTTTGAGATGTTCATAGGAATATGAATTTGAATAGAATTCTAATCCCAATGCCATTTAAGAATCCCAATACAATAGGCAAAAACTATACCTGAAGACAGAGTCAAAGATTTGTTCTTTGAGTTTTGTTCTTTTCTCATGTGGTGGAGAAAGCTACAAAATCTCAGTAACACAACTTTGACCACGAGGCTCAATGCCCACTTCCCAGCAGCCTCAAGTATCATGCTTATTTTTAGTATGTGTCTCAACCACTTATGTTAATATTCTAATAGCTACATTAATAAGTATCCTGAAATCTTAGTAATACAGCTTAATATTGCAAGTGGCCCTGCAATGACAGCACCTGGCATGCATTCAGGCACACTGAAACCACAGTACAGAGCGACCTTTCAACACAACTTCCTTTCTTTTCTTTTCCTGTACAAATTGCCTAGGCCTTTTACAGAGGAAAGAAATCAAAGACTGTAATAAGAGCATCAGACAAGAAACCCATCTTCAAAAACCCATCTGTCTACAGTAATTTGACTTTCAAGCTACTGTAACTCAGAATTTGCTCCTGGTTGTATTGAGAGACTCACTAGAGGCAAAAGTGTCTAACAAACAATACTGGTGAAGATGGAAAAGGAAGATAAGATCCTGTGGGTTTATTCCATATTTCCTAAATACATTTTTGTTTTTAAAGGGCTTCTTTCTTAGTCTTTCCCTTCCTTGTATTTGAAGCTGTGAAGTCACAATCACCTACAAAGCAGTATTATTATACCAAGTAAATAGTATGTCTTAATGACAGATTAAAAAAAAAAAAGAATAATAAAGAGAGAAAAACCACCACACAGTAAGGGAACCAACTACTGGCAAAACCACAGGTATCTCTGATGTAGTAAAGAACATATGAAAACACTGGCTAACTGCCTTTCTTAGTAAAAGCAACCCCTCTTTCCAAATTTCTATCAGAATGAAATTCCCCCTTGCGCTCTGCTGACTGTAAGGTTGAAGCCATAACTCATTTCACTTCTCTCTTCTGAGAAAGAAAAGCACAAGTAACAACAAACCATAAATCTTGCACTTTGCCACCGCTTGTCCTAGAAGTGGTGTAAAATTTTTCAACTCTGATTGAACGTGAATTCCAAAGGCAGGAATGACAGAAAAGCGGTAACAGAGCAGGCATCTGCTTCAATTCTCTACTGAAACTGAAAACTGTGGGAAAACGCTTTATAGGGAAAGCTCTGTATTAGGACAGGGGATGCTGAAGAACAGCTAGGAAACACAAAGTGAAAAAAGCAGAGCTGAAAAAAAAAGATGCGTATTTATGATTCAGCACCTGCCCCATAAAGACATGTAGATTAACTCAAGGTGACCTGTAAGTTACTAATGGATGTCTGTATGAGCTGAGCTGGTACTATATGGCTGAAATCCCTCTCTCATTTAAAATAGCAAGTACTTAACAAAGATCTGTTTGTTATCCACTCCCCACACTTCCTGTTACGTGGGCTGCCTGCCAACGACAGCACAGCGAAGCTACCCAAATTAATGTCAGTGTGACTGGCAGCCTACAGGATTTTTAGAAAAACAAGTTTTATCTACAATCTTGAAACAAAATAAACATTATTCTATCAGTCTTCTCCACTAACACATAAATAAAGGTATTAAAGAACACATCTTTATTAACACTGTATTCTCAATTAGATCCTGCTCAGGAGACATGTTGAAAATTTGGAGAGATAATTAAAATGTAAAAAGGAGTTTTGCTATCAGACTCATAAAACAGTCTTTGGGTTAACCTCTTTCTAGCCCACTTCTTTTACATATTGCTTGTGAGACGGTTGCCAAGAGCACACTCTGTGGAAATCCAAAGGAAGCGGTCTGTAACAATTATATTAAACGGCCGTGGGGCTTCAAGGATCAAGGGTTCAGAGATACCATGTTAGAAAACAGCAGCCCAAACGTAGTCTTACTAACCCTGGGGTGAGTTCCTTCAACATTAAAAGCCAACATTCTCTCATCCCAAGGGTTCTAACGAGCGAGCAATGAAAATGTAGGTATGTTCCACAAAAACGTGTGAACACACAGGTCAGAACTGGTGTGATCCTAACACACCACGCTGCTAATGACAGCCACCAGCAAAGTGACAGCTCTCACCTCTTTTAGGTTTGCAGTTGTGTTTCAGAGTCTTTAGCATGGATGAAGGTGAGATTTTACCTTCTAATGTAAAAAGATGTCCAACATTCTTGACTTACACAGTTCAAGTAAACACTGTTTTAAGGAAATTACTAAATACTTTGAAAATTAAAAACTGCAAGTGTTGGTCATGCTGGACTTTCTCCCTAAAAACATTAGGGATTTTTAATATGTGACGTTTCAGTCACACATACTTTTCTGTTCTTGACCTAAAACCAGTTCTGTGAACATCATGTATCTATGCCTTCTATTCTCATGTGAAATCTTTAACTTTGAAAGCCTTACAATCCTCCAATGGCAGGTAAAATACTTATCTATGTATTAAGGCAGAAATCCAAATATACTGGGCACACAAGGCACTTTTACACTCTCCCTGCAGTCAACTGTCCAATTCAAAGTCTCTTATCAGATACAATCCTATGAATGATTAAGAATAATTGAAAGATGAACTCAGTATGACACCCACATACAGCACTTCACTCTTACAGATTATTACTGTCAGCTAGGCACTTGTTGATGCACCTCAGCCTACTCTGAACTGTTCTAGAAAAAAAAGTAACAATGCTGTTTTCCCTGGAGTTAAGATGCTAATCACAGGACATGCAGTTCTACTTAGCTATACACCATTCTTCTCACCGTGATTCCTTCTAACGCTGCTTTTGGCATGTCCTTAAACAGAAACAGGACTGGATTCTTGTTGGCTCTTCTTGGAATCTATACTCATCATATGTTATTGTACTAGACAAGACTAATTTTTTACATCAGGAATGTAGCAATACTAATACCCTAATAAATAATTACTTCATTACATCTCTTAAGTGAGACTGACTAAGGAAAATGAAAATAGCTTCTCATCAGAAGGGAGGGATTGAGGGAAAAGCTCCAATCTACCCTGCTCATCATGGAAGATCCAGTACCACATAATAAAACTGAAAAACAAACAACTGAAAAGGAAATAAAGCATCTTCTCAAATACCAATTAATCTATGAAATATACATCCGTAAGATAGAATCAAGGTAAATTCTTAATATGAATTTAATTATAAAGAGAACTTCACTTCTGTAGATTCTAAAAATAGGTAACAGAAGTGACTTTAGAGCCTAAACCCCATATGCCTCCAAACATTTTCGGAAAGTGAGATTATCAAGTCAAGCTAAAATAGTAAGAATAAGAAACACTAGTGTAAAAGCCCTGTGTTTCTGCAGAGTAAATCCATGGTTCATGGTTAAATTGCAAGGGCCATCTCTGTGTGTGTTTTAAAAATGAAACCCCCAAAATAATTTTCCACTGACACTGCTGGAGACAATAATAACGGAGTAAATGGATTTATTTCTCAGATGATGCCTTCATTAAATCTCTTCTCAGCTTGAAACTGTCAGTGTTGAAGTGCCATTGTCATAACACCATGCTTTCACGGCATCAAATCTTACGTCCTCTCTACAAGTGGTTAGAGCATGGGAAAAGGTAACAATGAGGATGAAAAGACAGCACAGGTTTGGACTGCCATACGCTTTCCTCCTCTCTCTTGCCTTTTTACTGCAACTGCTACATGCTCCATAAGATGACCTCCGTTGTTCTGCTCAAGTCAAATATTTCTCCTGGGTGTCTGAAACAGGTTGGATAATAATGCTCTTCCTAGTAACAGGATTCCAAATATAAGACTTCAAGAAAAACAGATACAATTTTTATGAAGACTTACCAAACACCCTGGCTACAAATCCAAGGGGAAACTGGGAGGCAAACATGGTGAGAAACCAGGGAGCAGCATAGAGGCTGGGGCCAATCTCATGTTCCTCGAGGTGGTTATAGAGATCTCGATGGTAGTCATGAAGAAGTCGAGACAGTTGATACATCTGGATCTGCATGGAATAAGAATAAAGAGGCTAAAGACAAACATGTTTTAACACTTCTAGTAACATTCTAAGAATGTGAAGTACATTCTTCACAATCTTGCTGGAAACAGTGAAATTATTTGTCAACTGATATTTGGATGGAATTGTGTGAAGAAAAGAAATACTCAGAAGCCACCTAAAAGACCCAGGATGGGTTACCTGTGAGCCTATGACAGGTTCATCTGCAGGTTCATTTGAACCTCGTACAACACATAACCATAAACATGAAGAATTCTGTTTTCATAGTTTCCCTGGTAGTTGTCTTATTTTAAACTAAAACACTTAAAATCATGTATTCTTTTCCCACATTATCCTTCCCCATTTTTGAGAACTGAATTTAAGTTCAAGTCCAGATTTTGACAAAGCTATCTACATTGCATTATTATGATTTAACATTAGCATCCTATTATTAGAAAAATTGAAATCATACCTGCAAAATTGTCATGTCAGGACGATATTGCTTTCTCAGGCCCATGTCAAACATGAGAAACTTTAACATTTTGAAAGCATCTTCTTCACTCATATGAAGTAGTAAAACTCCTGCTACAAAACTAAGGCCCTGGCAATATCCTACTTCCTGGTCCAGAAGGGAATAGGCCTTCAAAATATTGTAGAGTGACAGCTGCCCAGCTCCCAGCTGTGCTGAGAAGTACGGATGTGTTGGAAACGTGCGCCCTGTGAAAACAGCTGAAGTTAGCAACTTAAACGAAAATAAAAAAATACTTGCCATGCTATCAAATTGAAGTCTTTCAAAAGGTAGATTCTTCTGAAAGGTAGATTGAGTCAACCTTCAGGAAGCTAATAATACAGCATTATTGACTGTTATACTCCACAGATAAGGGCTTCTCTGATTAGTTTTGTTACAGTAGTTGCAACACTGATCTAGCAACTGTCAGAGAAGACAGGCTCTGGGATGAGGACAGTGTTGTTTGGAACAGCTGAGTTCCTAAGACTGGCCCGCAGTCCCAGCGCTACCCCAGCCAGTTTGTTAAGGACTGACCCAGTCCTCTTCTTGATTAAAAAGTATTGGCTTTTAGGCAACTACTAGGATAGAGGCACAGACTTAGAACATCTGAATTCTCTTGGTTAAGGCCCCTTCTCCTTGTCTTTCTTTCCAGATGTCCATTGTCACCTCCCTCCTTTATGGGTCCTTCTCCTCTCCTGCAGCATGAAGCTCAGATTCTTCCACAAGCTGATCCAGTTCACTGACCTGGCAGAAAAATCCCCTTTTACAGGGACTTAGTTGTTCTGCCCTGTCACTTAGCTGCATCAGCTCCAGGAGGCATCCCACAAGCACCATCACAAGTGACAAGTGGAGAGTGGGAGTAAAACTTTATATTGGTAGCAATGGGCTTTGGTTCCGTTCCCCACATCTCTTTAAATCCCAGCCTAAGTTAACTATATGAATTGCAGAGCTGTAGGAGTTCGACTGAGCCATGTCTAGCCCTTCAACTCTGGAACAAGGCAACTCCACCCCAGACCGGCTTATCTGTAAACTTTCATAGAGACCTGAGACTGACGTGTCCTTAAAACAAGTCAACCCAACTACGTAAATTGCTAAGTAAATCCGTTTGACCCACAATATTTATTCAGCGAGTAAAACATGATTTGTCTTTTTTTTTCTGCAGTTCTTAGGATATCAAGAATTGTGTAGCTATGTATGTGCTGTGATATATGCTATATCCGTATTATATGAGAGTGCAGATAACAGAGGCAGCCAGCAGAGACGGTACTTCGTGCAGCAGCTTCCGGGCTTTGCTTCTCTGAGCTGTTGAACATCTGGACACTTTGCCCAGGATGGCCAGGGGACTCCTGGGAACCGGAGGGTGGTGCTGCTGGCAGGTAAGGCTGAGGCTGTGTTAAGGGTAGCTCCGGCACATTCTAACCAAGTCGTCAGCTGGCCTTGAATACAGGGTGCCTGTAGCCCTTGTTCTAGGTGATCCTTGATTAGGGAGGATCATTAATGAACTGGACTATGGGGCACAGTGCACCCCCAGCAAGTTTGCCGATGACACAACACCAGGAGGCTGGTACACCAGAGGGTTGTGCTGCCATTCAGAGGGACTTCGACAGGCTGGAGAAATGGGCTGACAGGAACTTGGTGAAGTTCAACAAAGGGAAGTGCAAAGTCCTTCACCTGGGGAGGAACGACCCCAGATACAAATACACACTGGGGGCAACCCAGGTGGGAAGCAGCTTTACAGAAAGGGACCTGGGGGTTGCTAAGTCGAACATGAGCCACCAATCTGCCCTTGTAGCAAACAAGGCTAAGGGTGTCCTGGGCTGTATTAGGGAGAGGCACTGCCAGCAGGTTGAGTGGGGTGATCCTTCCTCTCTTCTGGTGAGACCACAGATGGAGTGTTGTGACCAGTTCTGGGCTCCCCAGTATGAGAGAGACAGGGACATACTGGAAAGAGTCGACCAAAGGGCCCCTAAGATGAGGAAGGACCTGGAGCATCTCTCTTATGAAGAAAGGCTGAGAGAGCTGGGACTGTTCAGCCTGGAGGAGAGAAGGTGTGAGGGATCTTACCAATGTGTTCAAAAATCTGATCAGAGGGAATGAAGAGGGAGACACAAATTGAAATACAGGAAATTCCACCTGAACATAGGAAAAAAATTTTTTTTTTTTTTATTTATTGTAAGGGCAGCCAGAGACCAACACAAGTTGCTGAGAGAGATTGTGGAGTCTCCATTTGTGGACATATTCAAAGCCTGAGCAAACATGATCCTGGGCAACCTAATCTAAGTAACTCTGCTTTGAGCAGGGGTCTGGACTAGATGGTCTCAAGAGCTCCCCTTCAATTTCAACCACGCTGTGATTCTGTGAAGAGAGACACTGAAGGCTTCACTTCTAAAGATTTTTTAGAAGAAGTTTCCAAAGGGGAATATTTTCATTTATAGAATTTCCTATCAGATATCCTCGTGAAATACCTCATCAGAGAAGGAATTCAAATACTACTTTTATTCTGGTATTAAGTGGAGCTTGTTTTACAGTTGCCCACTTGTCAAATACAACCCCACCCTTTAGCTCCCTGGAATGCTGCTGTGCTGCCAGATAACATCAGAGCTGCTGTTTCAAGAAGACAAAGCTCAGGGCAGAGTCCTTCTGCCATCTGGTAGCTGCTCCGGCTTGTCATATGGGACACTCGCAAAGTTTCTGAGCAGGTCTCCCCTGGCCAGGCCATCACAGAGGTAAAGTTACACAACTATTTTCTAGCTTCCAAATGAGAACGAGCTTGTATTCCTTTGCAAAGGAAGCCTCTGCCTGAATGACAGGTCATTACAGCACGGTCTGAAGGCAGACCTGTGCTGCATCACCAATGCAGCAAGGTTCCTTACATATAAGTCATGAAACAGAGTTACAAGCTGAGCAAGAATAAAAATGCAAAGAAGTTCTAAAAAAACAGTAAATGGAGGAGGAGCAGAATTGCTAAACTTATAAGTTGATTTGTTTCTGAATGGCCTGGTGATGACCTGACTAAGAATTCTAGCTTTTACTTAGGAGCAAACAAGTTCTGGCCCAGCTGAAAAGAGACTGTAAGTGAATTGTGATACCTCAAGAGCACCAGAACAAGAAAATAAGTACCTACTACTTTTTGTTTTATTATATTTCAAAAATAACATAATTTTCTACTGTGTTCAGCAGACACTCATTGATTAGTACAGTGCTTTCCTACACTGATGCCATCTGGAAGTTGGTTTACCCTACCTTATTCAGAGAAGAAATGACTTAATGAACATGACACTGATATTCAGGACCTGAAATCCCCAGTAACTGCAGTGGTTGTGCAGGTGGGGCTACAGAAGGAAATACACAAAAATATCTTCAGGGAATTGTGGCTTTGTGCTTGTTTATATAATGAAATAGCACTGTGACATGTCAACTGGGCCAGGGAGGCCAGGAAAGTGGTTGCTGTACCTTACTTCTGCATCCAGATGCACACTGCTGTCCTCACTCTCAGGAAGCACTATTTACAGCTGAAGATGCATTGATTCAACTAAGTGGGAGCAATACTATTACAGCTTTTGCTCATACTGTGTTAGCAAGATCCCTTAGGTTAATTTAAGAAAGGTTTTTAAAATATTGTAACTGCATGTTGCAAGAACATAGGTTTTTCTCTCAAGGGAAAAGTGCATGCTTTCAGAAGGATTCTTAAAGATCTGTTGAAGAGAAACACTTCTGATAGCCTGAACACAAGTCAGAACATGCGAATTCCTTCTAGCTGCCTATCCAGTTATGCTGTTACTGTGCAGCTCTACTGTTTCAGTGTGAACCACCAGAGTCTTCAACTTCCTAGATTCATCTTACTGAATTAACAGGCCCCAATCCTTCCCTCAGCTACGGGGCTAGCAAATAGCTCTGCTGCAAAAACAACACTGTGCATGGAAACCACCACGCAGTTCCCGATCTGCCAACACATGCAGTCATTTGTTTCTACAAGCAGAGCACACGGCCAAGATGAGAAAGTATTCATGTGCACAACCAGGCAGAAAATACAGCTTGCAGAGCCAGCAAGCCCCAGGCTGCGGTGTGAGCCAACCCAACTCTGACTGTGCTGTCCCACCACCCTCCCCTCTGCTGAAGATGCTCAATGCCCTGACACAGCCCAAAACTATTCGCCCCTTACTGAGGCGCTTCAGTGCAACAGAATCCCATTCGTTGCCAGGGGTATCACGACCAGGTATGCTGACTTGACAGACGGGTACTTGCTAGCAAATGATCTCTGCTTGCACATAAATGTCTCTCTTGAAAACAGTAATTGCTTCAGGTGCTCTGCCATCCAGGGGAATTCCTAGAACTGGTACTATATAGTCTGGAGGGAAATGATTTACATACACTGAAACTGCCTATTCCCAGCTGGCATTACGGTTCCTTGGAGTGTTACTCATTTCCCTGATGCCATCGATCATCACCCTCCCCCTCATCAGCGCACACCAGCTTCTGCAGAACTGTGCCTGTTCTGCCAGACTCTTGTTTTTTATGCACTGCACTGATGTTTTGACTCACTTTACCAAGTGTTGCAAAAAATGGAGAGAATATTCTCATTTACTATAAAAAGCTTAGGTCACCATCTCAACTTGACAAATCTTCTCATAGCTCACTACATGCTGAAGACAGTTTGCACACTGAGTTAAGAAATAGGTGCCCCTGTAGTGGGTACAGATGATCTGTCATCAGGCCATGTAGAAAAAAGGGGATATAGCATTTCATTTGCAATTAAAAATCCTCAAATACTGTTTGAGTAGTTATAAAGAACAGAAGTGTAATAGGATAAACTTGTGCTACTTTTTTATAGAAAAGGCATAAGTGATTAATACATGTTGTATTATTTTCATTCAGACCAAAACAAGGACAGATTTTCCCATACATGTTTATCATTCTAACACATGGCATTTGGTTGTTTAAAGCGTATAACTTCCCCAAATTGAGTTTCTCATGGCAAACTCATTTACTCAAACTTAGTGACTATGGATCTCTCAAAGAGCCCCTCACAACTCCTCAGACTCCACAACACAAGCCATTTGTAAGTTCTATCATGCTCTGGAAGAAATGATAGATGTACTCCTTGATTATGAAAGATCATAATGAACACTCAGGTAGGAAAGGACTATCCCACACACAAGAGCTGGGATGCCTTTGGAAAAACACCAGCTCCTGGTTTCTGAGACAATAAACTGAATTAAAATATCCAAGCGAGGAAAGAACAGTATCTTAAAAAATATCCTCAATCATATATTCACAGGATAATGTGTGGATTACCTGTAAGAACTTCCCATTCAGCCATATCATAGAATCACAGCATAGTGGGTGCATGGAGTTTAACAAGGCCAAG
>NW_010267443.1:0-4580 GCF_000690775.1 Eurypyga helias
CTGGCCACACTTCTGACACAGCCCACGATACAACTGGCTTTCAATTGTATCAGCTGGTTCTTTGAGTTGACAAGCACCAGTAAATTTAGGTTTTTACACTGTCACATCCAGCCCTGTGTGTTTTTTAGCTACTGATTGTCAGTCTAATCAGTTTTTGCCCCAAAATGACCCAAACTCTCTAACTATCCAGAAATTGTAATGGTCAGATCTGCAGGGGAGAAAGAGGCAAGGAAGAAGCTTGGTTGGGTTGAGGTTTGGACTTTTCCGAAGTGACAAGCACCAATAAAAATGGCAACCAAAAAATAAAACGGTGGTGTTAGCAGTTGAAGCTATTTCTTAAGAAAATAAAAGTCAAGTCCTACCGAGACAACTTAGAATATCAATTGCTGAGCCACACTGCATGGGAGGGGAAACAGAAATATGTTGGCCTGTGTCTGCACCCATCGTGACTGTCCCCCAGCATCCCTGCCCCATACCAGACATTACGAGGTCATTACACTGGTTTCTGTTCCGAAGCCGTAATCATCAGGAGTGTGACCCCCAGGCACGCACAGCGATAATGTAGGAGAACAGGGTGAGTTTCCCATGGTCATATGCAGCAAAACCCATGTTTCTGAGGTCACCCTGTCTCCATTTGGACATAGCTTCGTCCTGTTGTGTAACTGCTTTTCTTTCCTTGCTGCCCTAGAATCCATGCTGGATTAGAAATGGTTATGATATCAATAAATAGCTTACTGCTGTGGGTGCTCTCAACATCTGCATGTAAGCCTCCGTACGCAGCCACGGCAACGGGGAATTCAAATGATCTGTCTCATTTCATCTTCTCCTTGCAGCATGCCATCGCGGGAGCAAACATTCCCATGAATTATTCGTGTCAAATCATAGAGTCCCCGTGTGCTCCCGAGTGCAAACAAGCACTTTCCTTACTCGATGTTTACGGAGCAGAAGCATTAGGTGAGGAACGAGCAGCTTTAGGCCTTGTGTCATTTACTGAGGCAAGAAAAGGAATTGTTTTTAACACCAAGCTTTGTTCTGGTCTCTGGCACCTCATATAAAGTAATTAACTAAACATTTCAGGGTCCTTCTCTTGCCATGAGGCCAACAGGCAGAATCTGGCCACATCTGTGCTATCGAACCCTCTGAGCCTTCAACACAGGGTAGGCACATCCAGCACCTAGAGGGAATGGGATCAGCAAGGGAGGGGGTCCGCACAGCAGGGCAGCTACGCCATAGGTGAAACCATGTAGTTTGCTCTCCTAAACCAGGAAGGACTGGAGGTAACAGTGCCTTACGTTGATTGATAGTAAACGTTTAATACTGTCAGTCCTCTACCATGGGAAAGCATCTCCGGCTCCATGAGCTTCAGCCAGTCTGAGGCAGCTGCTGGCCCTATGAAGCCTTCGTCTTGCACAGGATCTTGTCCCACGGCACTGACAGCCTGCTCACTCCTGGACAGTCCCATGATGGAAGGTAAAGCCACCATACAGTTCGTTACTATGGCTTTAGGATCATAGAATTATGGAATGGTTTGGGTTGGAAGGGACCTTAAAGATCACCCAGTCCCACCCCCTGCCATGGGCAGGGACACCTTCCACTAGACCAGGTTGCTCCAAGCCTCATCCAGCCTGGCCTTGCACACTCCCAGGGATGGGGCATCCACAGCTTCTCTGGGCAACCTGTCCCAGGGCCTCCCCACCCTCTCTGGGCAGAACTTCTTCCTGATGTCCAATCTCAATCTCCTTCTTTCTGTTTAAACCTGTTACCCCTCGTCCTCCCACTCCCTCCCCTTAGGAGGGTCCTTGGCTCTAACACACTGCTTATTTGCACATCATGCTCCTGCTGCACTCCAGCATCGAAAAACACACCCCTGGCTCAAGCAGTCTTTGTGTTTGAGCTAAAGCCCTTGGGCTTTGCAATCCACCCCCCTCCCTCTCCCTTGGCTTCGGTGAAAGTTGGTTCAGGATGCCAACCTTCAAGTGAAAAATGGGTTGGGGCAGCATCAGACTGAGGTCCACGCAGAGAGGTGGTCGCAAGGAAAGGGCAACAGGAATATCAAGGACAAGTCCCCAGGAGGCCAAGCCATGCCTGAAACTCCCGCTGTTGCACCAACCCAAGTCAGAGATCGTGGCGATCACCACAGCACCGTCCCCACCAGCGGCATTTCATTAAGGCACAAAGAAAACCAAGTTCTGGTAACGCGGCGTTTCTTTGCGGACTGGGACGCTTTCAATCAAGGTCTCTTCGAAAGCACGTTCTCTCAGAAGAGGACCCCACTGCAATGGTGCCACTCACCCCTGGCAGCGCCACTCAACAGCCCGTGATCTTCACTAATGTATTTTCCTTGGCAGCTGTGAAAACTGCAGTGCCTTCACCCATTCTCTTGAATAATGGCAGTGTTTCTGCAAGCTTGCCATGGTAATTTAAAATCAATTTTACTTTTGGATCCCATTATAACTTTTGCTATAGGAAATTAACGCTTTAGTAAATCATATAATATCTGCAAAAACAACAAAGCACATTAAATGGTCGTACTGCAAAGGTTTGGTTGATTTTCAATGGAAAAACACAATGGGTATATGTATTATAATTTAAGTATGTGCTTTTGTATCACATCAGCTCTGAGAATCACAGGGCAGGTAGGTGAGTCTGGGATGGACCATAACATCTGCTCAGTGATGGAGAGGAACATGCCCAGTCACTATGGAAGAAAAAGTACCCTTTGAGGTACAGAATCATAAAATCACAGAATGGTTGGGGTTGGAAGGGACCTTAAAGATCATCCAGTTCCAACTCCCCTGCCATGGGCAGGGACACCTTCCACTAGACCAGGTTGCTCCAAGCCTCATCCAGCCTGGCCTTGAACACTTCCAGGGATGGGGCATCCACAGCTTCTCTGGGCAACCTGTTCCAGTGCCTCCCCACTCTCTCCATGAAGAATTTCTTCCTGATATCTAATCTAAACCTCCCCGCTTTCAATTTAAACCCGTTACCCCTTGTCCTGTCACTACAGACCCTTGTACAAAATCCCCCCCAGCTTCCTTGTAGCCCCCTTCAGGCACTGGAAGGCTGCAATAAGGTCTCCCCGGAGCCTTCTCTTCTCCAGGCTGAACAAGCCCAGTTCTTCCAGCCTTTCATCACAGGAGATGATCTTCTTGAACTGTAGAGAATAAAGTGATTGTACAACCAGGACTGTTCAGACCTCAGCCTTCACCTTTAGCCACTTTCATTCAATGTTTTGCAGGAATGGTATGACTGCATCCATGCTCTAAAACTCAGCAGCACGTGGGAATGTGGAAAAGGGCTGAAGCCTGACTGTCCACACTTGAATGGTTCGTGTGGTCCTGGCATAGCTTTGTTCTAGGAGAATTAGCCTTCTCCAGACAATTCCCAGGCATGGATGAGGAATTAGCTGAAGCCAGGGACCGTGTAAAATAAAACATGGAGGTGTTGCCAAATTGTTTTGGTAGCTCAGAGATTTGATTGTGCAAATGTGAGCAGACCACGCGGGTTGGTCTCAAGGTCAGAGAACAGATGCTGATTACTTCCCTGATTTAAACACAGACACAGAATTTGGGCTTTAAGTACCACGTTTTACTCATTTTTCACCTGAAAGCCAACAGAGAGAATTCCCTTTTAAAAGGTGTGAGGTTTATTACAAGGAAACTCCATGGATGGCTCTAGAAGACCTTTTCCCATAAACCAAAGAAAGCACATATGGGATGGAAGCGTATCTTTGGGTTGAAAATGCCTCTTTCAGTATTCAGGTTGGTGATACGGTAAGTTGAGCAGAGACTGTGGTGACAGATGATATTGTGCCTACCTAGATGGATTTAAAAACTCCACTAAAATCTCTACAGCATTTTCTCCTACTAAAAGGATACCTAGTGAAGCAATGTGCCTACCTTTTTTTTTTTCAGTTCACTGGTGGAATCAAAGAAGAAACTCAAGGAGAGGTGATACTGGAGGCAGGCGGTGAGAGCAGAACCTCATGGGGTAGCCCGTATTGGGTAAGGGCTGGAGTTCAAATCCCTGCTCAAAACTCAGACTGGTATGGCCGGAGTGGACACAGGCCTGGGGGGAGCAGGGCAGAGCTGAGCTTGTCCTCAAAGTAGGTCACATCCATCCTGCATGTGTGGTTGGGTGATGGGGCTCTGTGAGGACAGGTGCCACCTGCTCATACGTACCCCTTGGAGGAGTCAGAATGGCCAAAGCATCACCCTGATGTGGGCATGATGGTTGCCAGCCCCACAACCAGTGCTGTGGAGGGAGTGGTAAGGGGTGGAGAGCTGGAGTACTTCACTTACGAGGACAGGCTGGGAGAGTTGGGGGTGTTCAGCCTGGAGAAGGGAAGGCTCCGGGGAGACCTTCCAGTGCCCGGGGGGTGGGGGTGTGTGTGTGCGGGTACAAGGAAGCTGGGAGGGGGGACTTTTTCCAAGGGTAGGATGTGACAAGACAAGGGGTAATGGGTTTAAATGGAAAAAGGGAGATTTAGATTGGACATCAGGAAGAAATTCTTCCCGGAGAGGGTGTGGAGGCACTGGGACAGGTTGCCCAGAGAAGCTGTGGATGCCCCATCCCTG
>NW_010267443.1:4611-9120 GCF_000690775.1 Eurypyga helias
TGGACGAGGCTTTGAGCAACCTGGTCTAGTGGAAGGTGTCCCTGCCCATGGCAGGGGGGTTGGAACTGGATGACCTTTAAGGCCCCTTCCAACCCAAACCATTCTGGGATTCTGTGGTTGTGATGGAGGTGATAAATAAATCTCACTTCAGCATGTTGCAACTCATGTTGGGTAGGATCTGAACCCAGGTCTTCTGCTGGCTGTCAGCTGGCTTCACCAACTGATGACAAGATACAGTCGAGGACCCTATTCATCCTCCTGCTTTTAGGGATAGATGCTCAGACCCTCAGTGATGCTGGCATTAAAGCCAAAGCTGTATATTCCATGGCAAATTAACTGCTCCAGCACTCCCAGACTTACGGGACTGGTTTTCTGCCTGTTTTCCTACTGGCGAGCAGAAATTGCAGAATGTATCAGTTACCTCCAGCCCTTTTCACGACCGTCACTTCAATTAAAAACATGCTAAGATGAACAAGAAGGGAAAAAAAAGTCACCTGTCTTTGAGTTTCTCCGTTTAAATTGCCACAGCCGTTCAAAAGCGAGCTGTTTCATGCTGTCCAAACCTCCGGATTATCCAGCCCAGCTCTTTAAATGCACAGGACCAAAAAAAAAAAAAAAAAGGCATTAGACTGGGCCTTCATCTCTTCTCCTGATGATGCCTGCTTTCAAGCCCTTGCTGTCAGCAATCCCCTCCTACCATCAGAGGAATCAAAGGTGAAACCGGCTCCGACATGACAAATAACAAAAGCGCCGGCTCCTCACTCCCGATCCGCGAGTCATTAGGAAGTTCCTGCCTCTCTCCCAGTTGTGCATTAATGAGCGGAGGGAGAGCTGGGGATGGTTCTGCTCTGTGTTTGAGAGCCAGCTCGGGAGATGAAACCTGCCGTTCAGTGGCTTTCACAGGAAAAACGCTCCCCTCCCAGGCAAACCTCATCAAAACTGGCATGTGCAGGAGAACACAGCCTGGTCCGAAGGATGGAGAAGGGATGGATGGCTCCTGCAGAGTTGGAGAAAGCCCCTCTGCCTGGTCAATGTGTTGCCTGTCCTCTCCTCGGAGGGATTTGGTAGGTGGGGCTGTGAATTTTAAGCTCAATATGATTTTGGGATTAACGCCAAGGCGTGATCAGCGAACGGACAAGCCAGGGTGGATGGTCAGTGTGGACGTAATGACAACCTCCTCAAAGGTACGGCAATCCTGGATGGTGGTCTGGGGTGACCAAGAGATCTGGTGGGGTTTGTAAAATGGGGCAAGAAGACAAAATTGTGACAGATGGGACAGAAAGGCACCTGCAAAACTGCCTCTTACCTCCTGGTCCCCCTCCCTCCCATACAAGCTAGGGTATGGGAGATGCACCCCATCCCCATATGGACGTGCTTAGTACCTCAGAAGATGGGGTGTGGAGACAGAACACCATCTTGGACCCAAAATAAAACTCCCATGAAAGATTTTCCGACATGGGTGTTTTCCCACCTAAACCAGTTGCTTTTGACTAACAGGCACCTTCCAGTAAACAGCACACTGTGAAATGCCTTGCTTGTGTTAATGAGTATTCTGCCCAGGTGCAGACATGCAGGGACCCCCAACCAACCCCAGCCCACCAGTCAGTGACAGCACAACTATACACTAAGAGGTCTGGGCTCTGCAAAGCCTCTTGGGAGCTGGCAGGGCGTCTCCTGGGCTTCCCAGTGTACAGTAAGTCCTGGGGGATTACTCATACAATGCCACACCACTACGGAGTTGCACAGGCAGGCATGTGGAGAAGGTAGTACAGTAAAAAATAAACCCCTCCTTGCCCCATCCTCTATCATCCCAAATTAGTGAGAGGCTGCCTGCGCCTGAGGTGCAACGTCCAAGACAATCACGGCTGACAGTGCCTTCAAGGGATGCTGTCAAAGAGTTTTAGGCTCATCATTCGGTGAAGGAAAGATTTCATGACCGACTTCATGGGAACGACCCCATTTGAGGTTTGAGACATGATGGGAACACAATCTGCAACTGGTGCGGCTTAACCCCTGGTTCCCACCGCCCAACATCGCTGCAGGATGGTGCCACCATCCTTGAAGGCGAGGGTTGGTCGAAGAAGCAGCAGGAGAGGACAGGACAAGGGGTGACAGGACAACCTAGTGACAGGACAAGGGGTAACGGGTACAAATTGAAAACAGGGAGGCTTAGATTAGATATCAGGAAGAAATTCTTCACAGAGAGGGTGGTGAGGCACTGGAACAGGTTGCCCAGAGAAGCTGTGGATGCCCCATCTCTGGCTGTCTTCAAGGCCAGGCTGGATGAGGCTTGGAGCAACCTGGTCTAGTGGAAGGTGGCCCTGCCCATGGCAGGGGGGTTGGAACTAGATGATCTTTAAGGTCCCTTCCAACCCAATCCGTTCTGTGATTCTATGATTCTATGAGAGGTTGGATGAGGAGTGAAGGATGAAAGGATCTGCGTGGAAATTTATTATTAGGTGGATGGTGGTTGTTGTGGTTTAACCTCCACTAGCAATGAAGTACCACCCAGCCACTTGCCCACCTCCCCCCCTCCAGTGGAGGAGGAGATTTGGAGGAAAAGACAAGGAAGCTCATGGATTGAGATAAATGAATACTATAGTGATATTAATGATGTTATCAATACTGCTAATAATAAGTAATTAAAATAATAGAAAATAAAACATATGATACAATTGCTCACCACCCGCCAACCGACGCACAGCCAGGTCCTGAGTAGCTAGAGTCAGTCAGAGCCCAAGAGCCCAAGAGACGGATCCCAAGAGCGATGGCAGCAGAGTCCAAGCAAGCCCACAAGTGACAGCATGACCGGGAAAGTCAACAGACACACCAACTCACTAACGAATGCATGAACAAATGGGCGAAGTAAGAAGCGAGCTATGGCCCCCCAGCCCACTCCCCATTTATACACCGAGCATGCCGTGCTATGGAATGAAATCCCCCTTCGGTCAGCTTGGGTCGGCTGTCTGAACTGTGTGTCCCCCACTGCTGGTAGTGAGAAAGCTGGGAGCACAGGGGCAGTATCAGAAGCTGGAAAAAACCTTGAACTGGTGCAACACTCCCCAGCACCTGCTAAAAACCACCTTATCAGTCCTGTTCTCAGGGCAAATCCAAAACAGCCTCATAAAACCCACTGTGAAGAAAATTAACCCTCTCCCGACTAAAACCAGCACAGTGGCAATGCTGCAGTGCAGCCAGCCCTGGGGGAATGGAGGGATGCCCTTGGCTTCTCCTTCTGGTCCATGTTTTCCTAGTGGTTTGGGTTCTGCAGGTCACTAGCCTGACACGAGATGCAGGCAGCATCTCTGGGTTTGGGGTGAGCGGATGTGCCGTGCCTGCTCAGGGCACCGGGTTAGTCGTGTGTCCAACATCAGACGTCGGATGTCAACCAGGCTTCCTCTGCGGCTGAAGGAGAGCAAGGGGCAACTGCAGAGGGTGACTCATCTCCCGAAATCAGCCTCCTGCACTGAGTCATCCTCCAGAGGAACCTCGCTCAGATGGAGAGCGGCAGGATGAAGTGGTACACAAAACCCATGGGCAGGAGAGCAGCACGGCTGATAGCGCATCCCACGGCTGCCGGGGATGGGGGTCCTTCCAGGTGGTGGTCAGGGACCCACTATGTCCGCGTCCATCCACGCTGGTAACATGCAGTGCCCTTCCTATTCCTCGGGAACAAAAAGTTGTGTTTTTTCACAGTGAGAGCCATCTGATTTGTTTCAGAGCTCTGCTTTAGGCTGAGATGAATTATGAGTTTAATTATATATTATAGACCTCATTTGGAAATATCTCCATCGCCAAAGTGCCAAGTCAGGTGAGGTGAATCCCATCCTTTTGGTCCAACTGTTCTCTTCAGAAATCATCTACATATTCACCCAAATCCGTTTTCTGACAATAGACTGTTGTCCCACTTCCATCTTTCCTGGGGTTTTTCCCATAAGTCTTGTAATGTAATGGCTCTGGAATGAATTTTTAAACAGTTTTGATTTTTTTTTTTTTAATTTAAGAGCACATTCAGGACTATGTAACCCATAGAAAAATACAGAATGAGTAAATAAACGCCATACACATATATGGACCCTTAAACATAGATACGGGTTCATACGTACGTACAAACCTGCATGAATAGATATCTATGGCTTATTCATACAGAATATGCACATTCATACATAGGTGTATGTGTGTATATAGATGTATATGGCACAGATAAATAAAAAACTTAGGACCTATATATTTATATGAATAAATAAACAATATGTGTGCATATATATCTCATGTATATGACCATATACATGGTTTGTTCATTCATTTATACATCTATACAAACAATCTCCCGCTGGTGGAGTAGGTCAAACCAGGAATTGCTGTCTGATAGAAACATGAGAAACCAGCTTTGAGGTCAAGCTGGCATAAATAAATAAGTATTTTATAGAATCATAGAATCATAGAATGGTTAGGGTTGGAAGGGACCTTAAAGACCATCTAGTTCCACCCCCCCTGCCATGGGCAGGG
>NW_010267443.1:9273-9515 GCF_000690775.1 Eurypyga helias
TTTTAATTTTTACCCTTTACCCCTTGTCCTATCACTACAGGCTCTTGTAAAAGACTTTTTGAAGACATTGTGTCAAAAACCTTTGGAATGATTTGGGAAAATTCTTTTTAGAAACCTAGGGACTTGGCAAAACTGTTCTTTTTGGTTGTATTTCACTTTTTAAACTTCATATTCAGTGTATGCCATCTATAGTGCTGGGTGGGGTGACCCATTACCGTATCATGTATTATCATGGCAAAATG
>NW_010267444.1:0-541 GCF_000690775.1 Eurypyga helias
CCCTGTTTCTTCACCAGGAACCCGCAGTGTTTGTCGCCCCGGTAGGCGCGTTTCTCCGCTTCGGTGCAAACTTTGCAACCCTCGGTGCAACCGGCCCAGCAACCCGGGGTGTCGGCCACCTTCCAGGAGTCGGCAAACTGGATTTCATCGTCGGCCAGCTGCCCCCTGGGCAAAGCGAAGTCGTCCTGGGGGTCGCCGTTGGCGTTGCCGCAGAGGCCGCAGACGGCCCGCGCGTAGGTGTTGGGGAGGATGACCCTGGCGTAGCTGTACCAGTTGAAGGTGACGACGACCTCAAAGTCGGTTTTGATGAAGCCGTGGACACCGCTGAGGTAGACCTGAAGCTGGTTGCCGTGGCTGAAGGGCAGGTCCACCAGGATCCCGTTGACCTGGAAGGATGTCGCCGGGTGCATAACGCCACGCAACGACTTCGAAACCCACCCCCATGTCACGGGATGACCTTGCAACCCGCCCAAACACCCTACAGGGACCTTGCAACCCACCCCCATGTCACGCGATGACCTTGAAACCCGCCCAAACACCC
>NW_010267444.1:814-1886 GCF_000690775.1 Eurypyga helias
CCCCAAACGCCCTACAGGGACCTTGCAACCCGCCCCCATGTCATGGGACGACCTTGCAGCTCAACTGGAACCTCATTCTCCCCTACCTTGAGCTTCTGGGGATGCTCTTGGCTGAGGCTGAGGGTCATGTTGTAGACCTCCAAGGTGACCTCCTTGGTGTAGGAGACCACACGGCTGCCCCGGTTGTTGTTCTCCACGGTGACGTTGAAGGGGACGAGGGTAGGGTCGTCGGAGCAGAGGGCAGCCAGCTGGTAGACGCAGGTGCCCATGAAATCGAAGCGGCGCCCGTCGAAGGTGGTGTAATGGGGGGCGCCGGTGGCCACGCAGATGGAGTGGCTCTTGGCCACGCCCCGCCGCACGCCCTTCACCACGGCGCACTTCTCGCCCGACTTGCAACCGGCTTCCTTGCACACCACCATGCCCAAATCGGCGTCGCACCGGCACCGCGATTGGCAGGTCTCATCGGCCCAAAACTCCTCGCCAGGACGGTAGTAGTGACCGTCGTGGGTGCAGCCGCAGCTGGCCACCGCCACGCACTGGCCGCCGCTGAGGACGTGTCCCTCGTTGCAGGCGCAGGTCTCCACGCAGGGCTGGGTGCAGGAGGCGGGCGCATCCCTGTTGTTGCACGCGGCTGGCACGTGGCTGGGCAGGCGTTGCCACAGGCCTCGTAGTGGCTGTTTTCGGGGCAGGGTAACGCTGCGGGGAGGAAATGGCGTGATTAGAGGGGGAGGATGCAGCAGCTTCGCGTGGGTATTGCAGAGAGTTCGTGGGACGAGGGCTTTGCAGGCAACTCCCCGGGGCTGGACATTGCCGTGCGCAAATCACACCGAGTGCTTTGCGTGTGTTGTCTCATTCCCCTTTCTCTGCAAAAAACACCCGGCCCCCCCAATCCCAGGAGGAAACCCGTCGCTTACAGCAGCCCGACGGCGTCCTCCAGTCGTGCACGAGGGCGCCGTGCTTCTTGCAGGTGGAGGAATAAGCCTCCAGCACCTGGCAGAGGATCTTCTTCGCCCCGGCGCTTAAGCACACGTCGTAGAGGCAGTTGCGGTAGAAATCCTGGGGCTTGGCGACG
>NW_010267444.1:1922-5204 GCF_000690775.1 Eurypyga helias
CTTTTTTTGATGAGGCCGCAGTACTGGTTGCCCCCGTAGAGCTCCTTTTTCTCCTCCTCGCACACCGGGCAGGTGCCTTCGCAATAATCCCAGCAAAACGGGTCATCGTCTTCGGGGACTTTCCAGCCTTCGGCCCAGGCCACCACAGCGGGGAGGTCGCTGCCACCCTGGGGGACGTCATCCTCGGGCTTGAGGTTGAAGTTGCCGCAGAGGCCGCAGGTGTGTTTGTAGTAGCTGCTGGGGAGGTCGATGAGGAGGTGCCAGTTCCAGTCGTATGTCACCCGGAGCCCGAAGTCTGTCTCCAGCACGGCGCTGAGCCCGCTCTGGAAGACGTGCACCTTGCCATCTTCCAGGCTCACCGGGAGCAGCGTCACCACCCCGTTCACCTGCGTGTCAGGAAGCACCAGATGTGAGCGTGATGCACGACGCGCCGACGTGGCCTTGGGGCGTGCGACTGCCCCGCTATGGCATGCGCTTGCCCGCAATTGGTGTAGGAGAGCACATGGTTGCTACCGGGATGCTCCGTGTGCTCCTGGCAAGATCCAAACTCGGCGCCAACCCCCATCGGAGGCTGCCGAGATGCTGTGAGTATCAAAACCCTTCCAGTTTCGCAGCATCGCTGCCTTCATCGGGGTTTGCTTTTGCTTTCACCCGTGCCAGCTGCCGCCACAAACCACCCGGGGGAGGTGTCCCACCTGCTTGGAGGATTCTTGGAGACCTACTGTAGCCACCTTCAGTGGTTTTGGCTTCCCCAGGGGGCAGAAAACAACCTCAGGTTGCCACATGCAAGGAAGCATGTTCCCAGCATTTCAAAAATCCGCATTCCGGTTTGATTCATTTAGCCAAAAAATAACACTGGCTGTGATGGAGCGGGGAGGGGGGTTGAACATTATGGAGGAGGTGGATGAAAAAGGAGACAGGGAAGAGATGGATGAAGAAAAGAGGTACGGAAAGGCCGATTTTCCCTCCGTTCGAGACCAACTCACCCTGACTTTGCCCACTTCCTTCCGGTGGATGGAGACGTGTTGACTGTAGACCTTGACGTTGGTCAAGCTCACGTAGGAGACGGATTTCACCCCGCCCCGGATGTCGTTCTTGCCCTCCACCTTGAAGGGCACCAACCTGGTGTCATTCCCGCAGGATTCGGCCATGGTGTAGGTGCAGGTGCCTTGGAAATCGAAGTCGAGCCCGTCGAAGGTGTGGTAGTGGGGGTCTCCCCATCCGTAGCATGTGGAAACCAGGGATGGGACACACTTGACTTGGCCATCCTTCAACTTGCACCTCTCCTTGGGCCGGCACTGAAGGGCTTTGCAGGGGTCTGGAAGGAGAAGAAACCACGTCACCATGCAAACCGAGCTTGTTCACCCGTGCTGAGGTCCCACCAAATGTCCTCTGCTCCCCCCTGGGCTTTGGCAGGAGATTGGCAACTCTGAGGTGTAAATCAGAGCACAACAATCCAGTGCCAACCCCAAATTTCCCCTTTTCAGCTGCCTTCCCCCTCCCCCGGCATTGCGTGGATAAGCGTCGAGGTTGGGTACGTCGTTACTCAAGATCGCACCCCTCCTTCAAGAAGGTGCCCTCATGGTTAAAGTAGGACATTTGGGTGGATGCAAAGCCAAGGGATAGCTTTTCCGAGGCACTTTGCTCCTCCAAAATCCTCCCACCACATCCTTGACCCTCTTAGGCCTGGAGATGGGATCCGTGGCCTCCATCTCCCCTTGCTGTAGGGTTTCCACCGCCTCGAAATCAAACATCCAGCCCCAGGATCCCCTCTGGCTGCCAGATCCATTTCTCTTCACTCAAGCAACCCCGTTTTTCCTTACTTCGGTTGACGCAACCCAAGACCCCGTCCCGGATTTCACAGGTTTCGTCGTCGGTGCAGCTGTGGCTGCGGCAAGTCAAGCCCTCGCCGGGAACACACGTGCAGTGCTGCCGGCAGTTGTCCGTCAAGACCGACTCGTGGGGCTGCAGGGCGAGAGGTTGCAAAGTGTTACGGCGAGAAGCGCCCGCCGTGTTACAAGTAAACGCATAAAAATACGTAGAAAGGGGAAAAATGATATTGCCGTGTACTGGGGAGAATGAGCAGCTTTGCAAAGCGCAAAATGCTGGGGAATTTATCACTTTTGTTGCAAGGGGAAAAAAAAAATGCAGAAGATGCCCCCAGCCCTTCACCCTCTTCCACCTCCTCCGAAGGAAAAATACGCTATTGCTTAGCGCCTCCAGCTGCGGAAAGCACAGCTGCCGCCTGGGCATCCACCTCTGTGCTAGGAGCTTCATGCCAAGTGATGAAAAAAGGTGGAAATGCCCCAGTTTTCTTCACAGGGAACCACAGAATCGCTTGGCAGATGGAAGATGTTGAGGGTTTAACTTTTCCGCTTTGGGCCATGCAGACGTTGCCGTTGGAGCAACGTGCTGCAACGCCGGCAGGAGGAAAACGCTAAAATCCCCCTCAACTCCTCCCCCCAAACGCAGGAAATTATGACCTTGTAATATTTCCCATCGACAAAACATCCGCACTCGTCCTTGGGAATGCAGTGGTGCCGGTCGAAGACGAACCCTTCGGTGCACTGGCAGCCTTCGACACAGGTTTTGGGGCAGCTGGAAGCATCCACGAGCCCCGCGCAGCTGTTGACGCAGAGGTCGGCACAGAGGGAGTAGTTGCTGTTGGCCGGGCAGCTGAGGACTGGAAGGAAAAGGGGGATAATCCCAAGATCCAACACCGGGTGGAAGAGCTTGTGCCGGCCCGGCGTTGCGCCCCAGGGAGACGGCGGAGCCCGGACGCCGATGAAAACACAACCCGTTGGCGCTTGGCGTTGGGGAGAAGTGGGAGAAGCCAACACAAGCACCGAGCAGGGGAGATTTTCTTGGTGTTGGCTTTTCCTGTTTCCCCCCCAACGTCAACGGAATTCCCCGCCGTTGGCGCTTGTGTTGGCTTTTTGCATTTGCACCCTGATACCAATGAAAATGCACCTGGTTGGTGCTTCTATTGCCTTTTCCCTCTTGTCCAAAATGCCAACGAGAGTCCACCTGGTTGGCACTTGCGTTGGCTCCTCCCGCTCACCCAAAACAGGGAGGAAAACACACCCAATCGGGGCTTGCGTTGGGTTTTCTCACCCAAAACAGCGGCGAAAATGCACCCCCTCGCATTGGCTTTTCTCACCCCCAACACCAACGAAAATGCACCCTTCGCGTTGGCTTTTCTCACCCCCAACACCAACGAAAATGCACCCTTTGCGTTGGCTTTTCTCACGCCCAACACAACCGAAAATGCCAGCCATCGAG
>NW_010267444.1:5289-9152 GCF_000690775.1 Eurypyga helias
TCGCCCCCACCACCAACGAAAAAGCGCCCCCGCGCGTTGGCTTTTCTCACCCCCAACACCAGCGAAAATGCACCCCCTTGCGCTGGCTTTTCTCACCCCCAACACCAACGAAAATGCACCCTTCGCGTTGGCTTTTCTCACCCCCAACACCAACAAAAATGCACCCCCTCGCGTTGGCTTTTCTCACCCCCAACACCAATGAAAATGCACCCTTCGCGTTGGCTTTTTCCCGCTGCAATCATTTTCACGCCACCATCACCCTTCCCCTCGCCGGGCTCCCAACCCAACGTCACCCCCCGCGTCGAGGGTGTCGGCAAAGACACCCAGCCCCGACGTCCCTGAGAAATAAATCGTATTGCCCTGCCTGTTTTCCAATGAATCCCAACAGGATGCGACTTCCTGGCCAGGGAGGAGGTTTCCTACCCCCCACTTACAGCAGAAGGAAGGTTTTCTCCAAGGCTCAATGGTGACACCGGCGTCTTGGCAAGCAGTGACGTAGCTCTGGATGCTCTGGCAGAGGACGCGGGTGTTCCCCTGCGTAAGGCAAAGGTCGTGGAGACAGGCTTGGAAATACGGGGCTGGGTCGATGAGGTGGTGGCAGGAGCCAAAGGGGCCCTTTGGGGCAATAAGGATGCCACAGTAGTTGGATTTCTGGAGAATCGCCGCCTTCTCCTCCGAGCAGACAGGGCAGTCGTCCTTGGAGCATTCATCGCCGCACGACTCATCGGGCGTTTTCCAGGCAGCGCCAAAAGCCATGGCGTCGGGGGCCTGGTGGCCGTCGGGGAGGAGGAAATCGTCGTTGCGTTGCCCGTTGTAGTTGCCACAGAGCCCGCAGAGGTGGCCTCGGTAGCTCCGTGGGACTGTGACCGTCACGTGGTGGAGGAGGTCGTAGCGTACGACGAGGCCAAAGTCGGTCTGAAGCAGGACACCCAGGCCGTGTTGGTGCACCTGGACCCGTCCCTCGCTCAGGATGGCTGGGAGGTGGTGGGATATGGAATCCATCTGGGACAGGGAGAGAGGAATCCCCCAGTGAACCTCAAGGAGAAGGTTATGGAGGTTGGAGCAAAAAACATCGGGGGAAACACCTTCCGACCAAACTTTTAATGAACCTACGGCTCCCACTTTGCGACCGGAAGCGTGAGCACGGCTTTGCCTTGGAGATTGGGGTGAGGTCGCCCCTCCATCAAGGAAAACCAATTTTGGGGTGCCCACGTTCGCACCCGAAAAGAGGCGGAGCACAAAACACGGCTTTGCTGTGACCACGCAGCTCTCGCGTCACCCCACAGTCAACGCGAGCCTGTAGACTGTGACGCCAGCACATTTGGACCCAAAATAACCTTGAGTGTCCCCCACTTTTCTGGGATCAACAGATTGTTCCCAAAGTCAATGTGAGCACACAGATTTGTGCCCGGAAAGAGACAGACCACGAAACACCGCCTTACCATGACATCTCCCCTCCTGCCTCGCGTGAGGGTCAGCGTGAGCCCGTAGACTTCCACGGACAACGCTTGGATGCCGGAGACCTTCCTCCTCCGCCGGGCGTCCTTCTCGATTCTCACCACAAAGGGTTGGAGGCTGTCGTCGGTGCAGGTCTTGGTGAGGATGTAAGAGCAGGCGCCCGACATGCCGAAAGCCGTCCCGTCGAAGGAGACGTAGCTGCGGTCACCGGTGGCCACGCAGGCGCTGTGCGTGGCTGATGGGCATTGGAAGACCCCGTCGACGACTTGGCCTTCGCCGCCTCCAGGACACGGAATCCGTTGGCAATCCACGGTGCCGCCAGCCTGGCACTGACATTCCTCCTGCTCGCTGGGGGAGAAGGTCTCCCCCGCCTTGTAGTAGAAGTCCTGGTGGAGGCACCCGCACTGGGACAAGGGGACGCACGCGTCGCCGCTGAGCACGAAACCTTCGTCGCACACGCAGCCCTCCCGGCACCGGTCAGAGCATTTCACCGGGGTGTAGATGCTGCGGCAGGTCTGTCCGCAGTCCTGGGAGCAGATCTCGTAGTGGCTGTTTGCAGGACATGAAATACCTGCCACGAGACAAGGAGATTCCTTAGGGACAAAGGAAATGACAGGCCGGATCCCGCAATTTTCCTGCCGTCAGGGGCACGGTGTGGCGGTGCCGTTCACCAGAAGTAGGGATGGCTTTGCCCAATCACTTCATGGCTGCACCTCATCTCTACCTCACCGTGGACACGATGAGGGAAGATGTGTCCGTCGGAGACATTACAACCCTCTCGAGGTGGAGGGTTTAGACCCCTGGATCACCTGGTTTTCCTCATTATCACGGGGGAAACAAGGATTTTCCCTCAGCAATGGCATCGCTCCCACGCAGGGTCCACAACCAACTTCCAGGGCAGGTCCCTCTCCCCTAATTTAAATATTTTTGGTGCATCCCGTGTGTTTTGCCCTCTAAGCGATCCAGGCAATTAGTCCTCAGCTTCGTTTTAGCCAATGCAAAGAAATTGGTGCTTATTTGGGCTAAATTATTCATTTTATTGCAGCCCGATGAGATGCCTTGTTCCCTGGAAGGGTTTGTTCCTGGCTGATGGGAACAACCTAGACTTTGGGTGGGATAAAGCACCACTAAGCGAGATGATTCCCACCTCTGGTTTCTCCCCACACGGGTTTGGCCCTGGATTGGGGTTCCCCGGAATGTTCACCGCCCCTCAGGAAGCCCAAACCACCACCAACCAGCCCAACCTACTGCAGAAATCGTCTGTCCTCCACGCCCCGATGGTCACGCCGGCGGCTTGGCAGGCAGCGGTGTAGCGGGTGATGGTGGGGCAGATCACACCTTCCTGGCCTGGGAAGACGCAGAAATCATGCACGCAGCTTCGGAAGTATTGGTTAGGGTCCACGTGAGCAGCACAAGCTTCGAAGGGTCCACCCACTTGCAGGAGGATCCCACAACCCGTCTTGGAGACCTCCTGGTGCTGCAGAGCCGCCGCCATGGCAGGACATTCCACCCGCGACAGCTCCGCGCAACCCGGGACGTCAGCCGCTTTCCAGCTGCGTCCGAAGGCGTCGGGGCTCGACGTCACTCGGCCGTTCTTCATCCGCATCTCATCGCCCGCCTTCCCGTTGTAGTTCCCGCAGAGGCCACAGAGGGTGTTGGCGTAAGTGCTGGGCGCCGACACGGTGACTTGGCTTTGCCAGTCGTAGGTGACGGTGAGGCCAAAGTCTGTCTCTACCACCGCTTCCCGCCCGCCTCGGGAGACGGAGATCTTCCCCTCCCTTTGGTGATACGGAAGATTGACCAACCGGTCGTCGACCTGGGACAGAAGTATAAAATAATAGTAATAAGAATTCAGTATCCAACAGCAAAAGCAAACTGTGTTTTCACCCCTCCTGCAGTTCGGGCTCCGGTCAAAGCACCGACATTATTTTGATGAAGACTTTTCCGATTTAGTCATCTGCCCCAAATACAGTTTCTCACCAGCCTTGAGACGAACCGTGCCTGGGGATCCGGGACACACCGCGCACCCATCTCCTGCCTCAGGCGGAAGCGGGAGATGGGTTGAGGAGGTTGGGGTGAGGAGAAGGCGAAGGCGGCGGAGGTGAGCCAAAGAAACCTTTGCTGAACTCACCGTGATTTTGCCGGGGTGTTCCTGGCTGATGATGATGTTTTTGCCGTAGACTTTGACCGTCATGAGAGCGATGGAGGAGAGAAGTTCATCATCCTGGCGACCGTTCTGCACCAGCACTTGGAAGTCCACCAGCCCCTGGCTCTTGTCGCACAACCCAGCCAACTGGTAGAGGCACGTGCCCTGGAAGATGAACCTCGCGCCGTCGAAGCTCTCGTAGTGGGTGGCACCCACTGCTGTGCAGGTCCCGTAGCTCTTGGGATAACAGTCCTGGATG
>NW_010267444.1:9183-24688 GCF_000690775.1 Eurypyga helias
CCCCCCCCCGCCCCCCCCCCCCGGCGCGCCAGCCGGCCTGCCGGCATACAGGGCTCCGGTGTTTCGCATCGCAGACGCAACGCTTGGTGCAGGTGTTATCCCCCCAAAACTCCTCGCGGAGGCCGTGGAGGCGGCCCTGGAAGCCGCACTCGCTCCGGGGGATGCACTCGTTGGCGTCGAGCGCGAAGCCCTCCTGGCACTCGCAGGTCTCCACGCAGGCCGAGGCGCCGCAGTCGGCGGACGTCGCACCGTTGTTGCAGGTGGTGGGGCAGGCGGTGCCGCACGCGGTGTAGTTGCTGTTCTTGGGGCAGGGGAGAGCTGTCAAAGGGACGGGACAACCATGGTCATGGGGAGGGTGGGACACCACGGTGACGGTGGAGAGAACGCTCCTTGGCCATGAGAAAGTGCGGCAAAGCGCTAAGAAACCTGCATGGACCTTCGGAATGCACTTTCTGACCTGCATGTGCCTTCGGAATGCACTTTCTGGAGGCTCCGTGGACCTTCTGGACTACCCACATGGACTTTTGGGAGTCTCCGTGACTTTCTGCACAGACATTTTGGAGCCTGCACGGTCTCTCTGGACTTTTGGCAGAGACTTTTGGGAGTCCCCATGGACTCCCTGGAAGTTCTGCTTTGGCATGCATCTGGAGCCTGAACAGACGACTACTTCCCGCAGGAGGTGAGGAGCGCTGGGACAAGTTTCCCAGAGAAGCTGTGGATGCCCCATCCCTGGAAGTGTCCAAGGCCAGGCTGGATGAGGCTTGGAGCAACCTGGTCTGGTGGAAGGTGTCCCTGCCCATGGCAGGGGGGGTGACAGGGGGGGCTTTAACGTCCCTTCCAACCCAAACCATTCCATGATTCCGTGACTTTCTGGACTTCCAGCAGAGACTCTTTGGAGTCTCAAAGGACTTTCTGGACCTTCTGCTTGGACCTTTGGGACTTGGACTTTCTACACAGACTTTCTGGATGGATTTTCTGGACTTTCTACACTGACTTTCTGGAGTCTCCATGGGTGTCCTGGAGTCTGGATAGTGTTTTTGGGCTTGGATTTTGCTGCAATAACCTTTTCCAACCCGTGAACCTGTGGAGACCCACAGCC
This sequence comes from Eurypyga helias, assembly GCF_000690775.1. Lineage (NCBI taxonomy): Eukaryota > Metazoa > Chordata > Aves > Eurypygiformes > Eurypygidae > Eurypyga > Eurypyga helias. The sequence continues at coordinate 10,283 of NW_010267444.1, forward strand.
CTCAGCCCAGCCACAATGACCCAACCCCATCATGCTTGGGAGATCAAGAGCGCTAAGGAGAAAAAACCCACTCCCCTTGATCCAATTTCCCTTTTTACGCCTGTTTTCTGCTCATTCCCATCCCATTATCTCTCTAATTACACCTACCTTAATTAAAGTCGCACCGCCCTGCCCAACCCGGGGGAGGATTTCCCGCCTGCCAGGATCTACTCACGACAACGTGCCAGTGTCCTCCAGTCAGAAACGGTGACGCCCTCCTCCTGGCAGCTGTCCGCGTAGGCTTTGAGGGCTTGGCACAGCGTGACGTGGAGCCCGTCGTTCAAGCAGAGGTCGTACACGCAGTTTTTCAGGAAGACACCGGGGTCGACGGCGGCGTGGCAGCGCTCGAAGGGCCCCGGGCGTCGGGTGAGCAACCCGCAGGACGTGTCCACCTTGTACTTTGCCGCCTCGTCCCACCGGCAGCGCCCGCAGCAGCTGTCCAAGCAATGACGGCTCTCCTCGACCACTTTCCAGCTCTGGCCCAGCTCCACGGGATTCTGCGCCAGGTTGCCGTCGGGCATGAGGGAATCGTCATGGCGGTTACCGTTGCTGTTGCCGCACAACCCGCACACTTTGCCGGAGAACATCCCGGGGAGCTTCACCACCACGTGGTCGTCCCAGTCATAGAGGACCTCCAGCTTGAAGTCGGTTTTAATCAGCACGGACGTGCCCTTCTGCTGCAGGCGGAGTTTCCCTCGGGCGAGGGAGATGGGGAGGCGGGAGCGATGGTTGTTCACCTGGAGCAGGAACAATCCCATGAAAACAGACCGATAGCAAAACACGGGGCCAAAAACGGAGTTTTTTGAGATTTGAGATGTCTTCTTGCAAGAGACGGGGGTGCGGAAGTGTCACCGACCCATGCACAGCAAATCATAAAACCCTTTGGATTGGACAAGACCCTTCAGCTCATCGTTCAATACATTTTTCCAGTGAAACACCATAATACGACTTTGGATTTGATAATTATTTTCCTCGCTTACCCTCACGATCCCATTCTCGGACCTGACCACGGCGATGGTGACGTCATAGACACGGACAATCACGGAGCCGACGTAGGAGACTTGCGGGTTACCCCGGCGTTCGTTTTCGGCCTCGACGCTGAAGACGGGCAGGGCTGGATCCGAATCGCAGGTCTTGGTCAAGGTGTAGGTGCAGGTGCCCATGAAGTCAAAGGTTTTCCCATCAAAGGTTTGGTAGTGAGGGTCGCCGGTGGCCCAGCAGGTTGTGAAGGTTTCTTGGGTGGACGTGAGTTGCTCGTCCATCACCGCACAGTTCTCCCTGCTGCCCAGGTTTTCGCAGGAAAGCGGAGAAGAAGCTGCAGAAAAAGGGAAAAAAACCCCCATGGATGGCAACCACGGAGAAGACCCACGGCAAGATGCAACGGTGCGTTGGCCCTACTCACTTGTGGCGCAAAGACCGTTGAGGCCGTAACCGGCGTAATTCTGGAAGCCGAAGACCAGGACCCCAAGGGGCGTCTGCTCGTGCTCGACGCTCTGGATCTCCGAGGGCTTGTTCATGGGGACGGTGGCCCAGGAGAAGTCTGTGCCGGGAATCTCTTGCCAGGACACGGTCCTCTCAGTCTTCCGGTTGAGGGCGATGCTGTCGGTGTCCGTGTTTCGGGCGATGAGGACCACGTGGTTCTGGTAGCTGCTCAGGCTGCTGACGCGGTAGGATGTGCAGTAGGTGGAGATGGGTGGGATGTTGAGTAGGAAGGGGTCTTGGCTAAACAAGCGACTCCCGGCACCAGTGAAGAAGAAAACCACCTGAATCGCAGCCGAGGAGCTCACGTAAAGAGGCGAGTTTTGGTTAATCCTAAACTTCAAGACCTCTCCGGCCTCTACGTCCTCGGTGGCAGGCGAGTCACCCCTGCTGTAGGTGATGGCGGCGCCACGACGTAGGCGAAGTCAGCGTCCTTCTGCAGGGGGTTGGGGGGAACGATGTAACTTTTCCCCCACAGGGCGACGGGCAGAAGCTGCTCAACCACGTAGTCACAGCCCGTGTTCATCTTCACGCAGCTGTGCCCACTGACGACCGCGACGGCGTTGTCCGACGTGATCTTGGTGCCGGACAGATCGTCGGTGCTTTGCAGTTGGAAGCTGTGGTAGGGGTTCAAGAAGACGCGTAGGGTGGCCCCGGGGGAGTAATTCCTCCCTCTGTAATAAAACCTGCCCCGGATGTTGATGGAAACAGTGGCGGAAACCTTCCCGGCTGCCACAGCGAATTCCTTCAGCCCTTCCCTCTTGGTGCCCACCGGCGTCACCACGTAGTACGTGTTGCCCAACTTATCTACCGGCAGAACGGTGGTGGCACCTACGGAGTAGCTTTTGGAGCTGACGGAGACCACGGAGATGTCGTCGGTGGACTCAATCAGGATGGCTTTGTGTGAGATTTGGCTCCTGACCAGCTCCACGTTGCCAGGGACCTGGACGGAAACCGTCTCGTCTTGGCTCAGGGTGACGGTGCGGGTGAAGGCGCCGCTGCTCGTCGTCACCGTCACCTGGGTGGAGTCGGAGTAGGCCGTCAGGAGGAGCTGGGAGGCGGGCTGGGCGCCTTCCTCGTCGTTCTGCAGGAAGACGGTGAAGAATTCCCTGCCGCGGAAAGTTGCGGTGGAAAGGCCTGGGAAAAGAAGGGAAAAAAGGGTGATTTTGGGTGTTTGTTCGGGGATTTTTGGGTGTGCGTATTGGGCTGCAGCAACGACAATAGAAATTTCTGCGGAAGCAATAGGCCAGATCAAGAAATAAAACTGCTGCTTTTTTTTTGGTGTAGAAACTTGAGGGAAACTTTAGAGAAACAACAAGAAGTTCGGCAAAAAAGAAGGAATGAGGGGGTTTGTTTGGGAGAAAAAACCAAACCAAAGCAAACCAAACCAAAAAAAACCCATACACCATCGAACACTGAAAAAAAAAAAATATAAAAAATTAGGAAATACCATTTTTTGCAGCAGAAACAGAGTGGGAATTTTCCAAGAAACGAGGAAATTAATGTTGCTGCAGAAACTGCAATAGTATTTTCTGAAAATTTACTATTAGGGAATGATTTTTTAAAAATGTTCCTGGTAGAAACACAAACTTCAAAAGTCTTGAAACAAAAAAAATGCAGAATAAAAGCTTTTTGCTGCAGAAATCGCAATTATAAGTCTGGGGTTTGGGCTTTTTCTTTTTCTTTTTCTTTTTCTTCAAACAATGAAGTTTAGTTTCTACTGCAGAAATTGTAATAGAAAGGCCCAAAACCCAGAAATCAGGAATATGGGTATTTTGCAGAAGAAACCTGCAGAAAGTTCTGAGTGAAAAAAAAAAAAGGGGAGGGGGAGGGCGGGGCGGGGGGGGGGTGAAGATATTTTTGGGGCAAAAATTGCACTAGAAAACCCTAAAAAAATCCACTGGGTACTGGGTTGGTTTTTTGTTGTTGTTTGTTGTTTTGTTTTTTTTTTTCCCCCTGCAGAAATGTGCAGAAAAAGGCTTAAAAAAATAAGCTGGTGGGTTTTTTTTGTTTGTTGGTTGGTTGTTGATTTGGGTTTGGTTTGGGCTTGTTTGTGGAGGGAAACAAAAATAAGATCCTTCAGCTGGGAAAAAACCTGGGGAATAGGGTTTTTTTCTGTCAAGGAAATGGGTCGGAAGGGAGGTTTGCTGAAAATGTAGCAGATTTTAAGGGCTTTTTGATGCCTCCAGAAAAAACTCCCATAATAAGGGCTTTGTAAAACAATTCTTAAATTTGGTGCTTTTTTAAGAAAAAAATAATATGGGCATCATCATCATCATAACAACAAGAATAATAACAACAATAATCGTGTTATTGCAAATTATTATCAACATTATTAATTGCATTATATTATTATATAGTACAATATTAATCACTAATTAGCACACAATAACTTACTATGTAATTAATAAATAATACTATGTCATTTTATAATGATTATATGATGATAATAAGAATAACGACAACTATTATTATTGTTATTTCCAAACCCCATGGAATAATGGCATTTTGTATCACGAACAGGTGAGACGGATTTTTTTTTTTAACAAAACCACAGGGAAGGAGTTTTTTTCCTCAATAAAACCAAACCTCAGGCAAACCCGGGAATAAGGAGTCAGAGCTCAAAACCGAGGGGTGAAAAAGGCTCCTTCATTGCATTTTGTAAGGAAAAGCAGGTGATTTTTTTTTTTTTTTTCACAGAAAAATAAAAACCTCAAGTAATATGGGCGCTTTTTTAAATTTGTTTTTGGTAAAACCAGCAAATTAGGGCACTTCTTTTCCCCTTGAAGAAAACAGGAAATAAGGTGAAAAACACCATATTAAAACACCAAAAACATTTTGGTGAAAAACAGGGAATAATGAGGTTTGGCTGGAAATAAAAACAGGTAATAATGGTGGGGTTTTTTCTGAAAGCAAAGTTTTACGTTTCTGGAGGCAAAGTAGCTGATAAGGCTGGGGTTTTTTTTTTGTTGTTTTTTTTTTTTTTTTTTGTTAACCACCACAGCAGCAATTACAATCACATATGTTATTTGGAAATTGTGGGTTTGGTGAAAACCCAGGCTTTTTGTTTCCCTAAAAGGAAAGGTGAGAAGCACTTTTTCCTGTAAGGAAATGGTGATGAAGGCTTTGTTTCCTGACCAAAAACGAAGGTAATGAGGGCTTTTTGGTGAAAAGAGGCGTCATAGTTGGGGCGTTTGAGTGAAAGAAAACAGGTAACAGTGACTTTTTCTGGGGAAAACCCCAAAGCAGATAATAGGGACATTTATTCCTGAGAAAAATAAAGAGGTGACTGAGGAATAAAGACTTTTTTCTTAAAATAAAAACAACAAAAAGGGCTTTTTCCTTAAAAATAATTTTAAAAAAAGTGAAAGAGGAAATAAGGGCTTTCCCCCACCCTAAATCAAACCTGGTTTTAAGGGGTTTGTTTGTTTGGTTGGTTGGTTGGTTTGTTTTGTTTTTTTTCCAGAAATAGGTCATAAGATTCTTTTTAAATTATGTCAAAAATACCCCAAATCCAAACAATGAAAAAGTCTGGGGTGTTGGGGTTTTTTTGTTTGTTTGGGTTTTTTTTTTTGTGGTGTTTGGTTTGGTTTGGTTTAAATAAGGAAATAAGGGGTTTCTTTTCTGAAAAATAACAGGTGATAAGGGCTTTTTGGCTAAACCATAAAAAGCCCAAAAGCCGGGATAAGGATGTTCTGGTGAAAAAAAAAAAATCAGGGGATGAGAAACTTCTGGAGAAGAGGCAAAGAGGTAAGAAAAGGTAAATAAAAGGTACAAAAACTTTTTTTGGAGGGGAGGCTGGGTGGGGAAGGGCATAAGGGAAATCTTCTGAAAAACACATGATTGGGGAAATCACGAATTTTTGCTGCCGAAACCTGCAGTAGGAAGCCCTGAAATACACCCACGCCCCTCCGAACCCAGGATTTTAGGTTTTTGGGGGGCGAATGGGGTTGGGTTGTTGCTCACCGCAGACGAGAGCCAGCCAGGCTGGGAGCCACCGCGTCCTGCCCATCGTCCCTGGGGGAACAAACAAAAAGCCCAAAAATATGAAAATGCACCTTTTTGGAGGGGGCGGAATAAAAGCCACGCGGGGACGAGCAGGAGCCCAGAGGGGACCCAGGTGTCCCCCGCATCCTCTGGTGACCCAAAATTGTCCCAGAAGACTTTTTCTACCCCGTGGAAAACCTCTTGCAGCCCACTCTGGGGCTGAATCCTGCTCCACCCTTTCGGCCCAACGACCCCCCTGCTGTCCCCTTGTCACCACGTCCCACCCGACAGTCCCCAACCCCCTTCCTCTTCCACCCCGAAGACCCCATCCTCCCCCCTCTGTCCACCAGACCCTCCCAGTCACCCTCCACAACGCCTCCAGAGGGTGAAATCCTTCCCTGGAATCACCAACATTTGGGTCGAAAAGCGGACAAAGAGGGACAACCCTCCCTCCCGCCTTCTGGAGGTTCTCATCCCGATCCCCCCACCATCCCCCAACATCTGTTGGGGTTAATGCCCCAGATGTTGCACCCAGCGGTGGCTTTGGGTACAGGTGTCACCAAAAAACATCCGTATCTGTGCTCGGGAGGGGGAAAAAACACCCTTTTTATGTAGTTTTATACTCAATTTAAGCATCGGGGGCTCCTGCTTGGTGGGTGGAGGCACCACTGGCCCCTCGTTCTGCTCAGGTGGGAAACATTTGGGCTCGTGGCCGAAGGAATGAGGAGAAATGCGAGAAAAAAAGGCAAACTAAGACCCTCAACCCCCCGTCACTTACCTGGGGGCTCCTTCCTGCCTCAACGTCCCTCCCTGAAGCCCATGGACACGTGAGGATGGATAAAAAATCACAGACCTGTAGAGCTGGTCCCAAAACTTCCCTTTTTATAACCAGATGGGGCTTATCTCCGTTTTCCTGAGAATCTCCTCGCAGGGACAGGAAGGAGAAGGAATTGGCTCCAAAAAGGGGCCAATTTTGGCCGATTCAGCAGAATCTCGTAAAAAGGGGATGGGCTAGGGGCTGTCGGGTCCTGGCACGGGCCAAGGAGGTCAGCTTGCGAAACCGTCCCCGGGATTCCTGAGAATTTGGAGTTTCTGGTGCACGTGATGGAGCCAGGACTTGAAAATGTGCAGCTGGTTTCCTTCACCTGCTGGGTTTTCCTTGCAAAAAGTCTGGTGGGAACGTGGTGGTGGGCGCAGGATCCACGGGGGACGCTGTGGCGGCTGCCGCCAGGTCCGCAGGGGATGTTGCAGTGGGTGCAGGATCCGTGGGAGACGTTGCAGTGGGTGCAGGATCCACGGGACAATGGCAACAGGTGCAAGGTCCACGGGAGACTGTGCGATGGGTGTGAAATCCACAGGGGACGTTGTGATGGGTGCAGGGTCCGCAGGGGACGTTGTGATGGGGTGTAGGACCCAGAGGGGACTTTGTGATGGGGGTAGGACCCGAAGAGATGTTGCAATGGGTGTAGGATCCACAGGGGGTGTTGCGATGGGTGTAGGACCCAAAGAGACATTGTGAGGGGTGCAAGATCCTCAGAAGCTGTTGTGGTGGGGTGTAGGACCCAGGGGGGCAATGCAATGGATATAGGATCCACAGGGGGCATTGCAATGGGTTCAGGATCCACAGGAGCTGTTGCAAGGGGGATGAAAACCACCAGGTGTTGAGATGGTTGTAGGACTCAAGGGGATGTTGCAATGGGTGTAGGACCCAGAGGGGGTGTTGCGATGGGTGTAGGACCCAAAGGGACATTGTAATGTGTTCAGGATCCACAGGAGATGTTGTGATGGGTGTAGGGCCCACAGGGGCTGTTGTGATGGGTGTAGGACCCAAGAGGATGTTGCAATGGGTGTAGGACCCACAGGGGGCATTGCAATGGGTTCAGGATCCACAGGAGATGTTGCAATGGGTACGAAAGCTACTGGGTGTTGCGATGGTTGTAGGACCCAGATGGGATGTTGTGATGGGTGTAGGATCCACAGGTGACACTGTGATGGGTGTAGGGCCCACAGGGGCTGTTATGATGGGTGTAGGGCCCAAGGGGCTGTTGCAGTGGGTTCAGGACCCACAGCCATCCCTGCTTATTTAAAGCCTTTCCTGTTGCAAATGCCTTCGGATGAATAAATCCCTCTGCACGCACGACGCCCCAGCGGCACCCCAGCACCCTTCCGAGGCTTTCACTCTTCCCCCCACCCCTAAGACCCCCCCCGAATTTCATCCAACTGCTGGAAAGGGATGCACTCCCAGCGCGTTTTGCCCAGTGACCCCTGTTGGCTGCCTCCAGGGGTGATGGGGGGGGTTGGGGGCAAAGGGTGTTTTTCTGAGATTAATTAGAAAATCCCTCGATGGGAATTCCTGAGAACTGCAAGCCCACCCCACATCTGCCGCGTCTCCATGCCAAAACCTTATCTGGGATTCAGAAAACAGCAGGAGGAGCCAAATATCTCCCCCGTCCCGAAATCTGCCTTCCCCGTGACCCCGTGGGACGACGGACCCGGGCTGCCGTGATGGGCAGAAAGTTGGCGGATTGCACCGTGTTTACAGTTTCTTTTTTTCATGGCTGGGAGGGCTGAGGGTTAAAAGAAGGGGCAGGATGCAACAGAAAACCCATTTCTTGGTGGCTGAGCTCGTGCCGGTGCCTCTTTCCTCCTCTTTGTGCCATTCCTTGGGGAAATCGGGACGCAGCACGCCATCGAGGTAAGAGATTTTATTTCCATTGCGAACGCCCGTGGCTCCCCTAAATCCCCTCCCTTCCAGCTGCTCAAAGAGCAGGAATTTAAGCAGTCGCTCTCAGGTCAAATAGCTTAAAATCACAGGAAAACGCGCCTGGAAAAGCAGCCGATTTGGGGTGAAGGAGGGTTGTGCTGCTCGGGGTCTGGAGGTCGTTCTGCCGGACACGCAGGTGGGTGCTCACTAAATCGCTCCGCTCGCACACCGCGTCCTCCGTCCCGCCTCAGCTGCTCTTTTTCCGGCCCCAAAAATGTTTAGATGGGTTTGGTTTTTTTTTCAGCAAAATGCCTCAAAATGATGCTCAGCGTTGCGGTGGGAGGGGGTGACTCCCATGGGGAGGACCCCTGGGTTCAGTCCCCGGGTTGGGGCAAAAAGGGATGAGTAAAGGGTTAAGGGACATCTGATTTCTCTCAATTCTCAGACAGCAATAAAAATAAAAGCTTTTCAGTGATGTAATTATTTAAAAAATGGTCAGAATAATTCACCAACCCCCTCCCCACAAAAAAATACCGTGAAAAGAGCCCGGCTGGTATTTTATTGAGAAACTTGCCACCTCCAGCGTCGTCGGGCTGTTTCATCCATTGGTTGCGGGTTTATTTTCCATCTTTACAGAATTATCACCGTTTCGTGGGAGCTGGGATGAAGCACTCCGTGGCTTTGCTCTTGCTCTTAGGTAGGTTAAGAGAAAACCAGACGCAGCTTTCTCCCGAGGATGCTGCTGGAGGTGAAAGTCGTGGGGGATGGTTGTTCCCGGGTTAATATTTCCTCCCATCCCTCCTCCAGGAGCCGTGGTGGACGTCCAACCGGTGGAGGAGAAAGGTGGGTCTTTGGGCGGGGGAGTCTGGCGTTCATAGACCGTATTTCCACCCAAAACGGGGTTGTTTGGGAAGCGGGAGAGGGAGCAGAGCTTCCCCCCGCCCCTCCAGCTACAGAGTATGGAAATCAGATGTCCTGGTTTTGCACCGTTTATCCTCAAATCTGCGTGTACCCCGTGGAATTCCCATGGGGCAACTCCCTTCAGCCCCGGTTTTACCCCAACCGTTGGACACCCCAAGTCAACCCCATTTTTTAGGTAACCCAGGGCAGAGAGGGCTTGTTTAACCTCAGGAATCCCAAACCCGCTGGGCTTCACCCCAAAGGTGAAGGGGGTTTCATGAGGGGTCCAAGGGGTCCCCCCATACTTCAGCCTTTGTCTTCCTGCAGCGTCCCTGCTCTACCCCTACGGTCTGGACCAGCGTGACCACAAGAACCCCAAACTTGATGATGGGACGTCGAAGAAGCTCTCCCTCGCTGTGCCCTTCACCTTCTACGGCAAAAAGCACCAAAATCTTTACGTACGTGAGCCAAAATTCCACATCTTCCTTGCTTGCCCTTCCATTTTCCAGGGTTTGGGGGGTTTTTTTGGCCCCCTTTTCCAGCCCATTCTGTCACTCGCCCCCAACACAATCTACGCGTCTGTGGGATTGTCCTGGTTGCCTTAACGAGTATATTTTTTTTCTGCATCAAAGTGTCCTCGTAGGGTTGGTAGGTCCTGGGAGGAGACCCACACCCCACCTGGAGCAGTGGTCGGGAGGTCCGTGGCCAAGCTGAGGTGGTTGTGTGCCACCACCATCCTCTTTTTTGACAGAGCTGTAGGTACAACTGTGACCTAAACACCTCCAGTAGGGTCACGGCGATGCAGATGTCAGTGCGAAGGCCACAGCTGGATCTTGTGTCCATCCCCAGGGTACCAGCGCCAGGTCGAGGTGTTGGACAGGGCTCCAGCATAGGCTGCCACCCCCATCTGGGTTGACCTGGTGTCTTTTGCAGGTGAACAACAACGGGGTGATTTCCTTCGGCACCCGCGTCAACCAATACACCCCCGACCCCTTGCCCCTGGCCGACGGACGCTCCTTCGTGGCCCCGTACTGGGCCGACGTGGACAATGTGCGGGGAGGAGATATCTTCTACCGAGAGACCACCGACCCGGCGCTGCTGGCACGCATCACCACCGACATCAACCGGTATTTCCCCGCCATATCCTTCACCGCCACGTGGGCTTTCGTGGCCACCTGGGACCGTGTGGCCTACTACGGCTCCACCACCAACAAGGTGAGGCGCACAGCCATGACGTGAAGTCCAAACGAGAGCACACACATGAAAACTAACTTATCCCCCCCGACTGGGTGCAGAGACAAGCGCGTGGCCGCAGACCAACAGAGGGCAGAGCGAATCGCGGCTTCAAATCGGTCGTCAGTGCGATGGCTGAGGGTTGAGACAAGCCAAAACCAGAGCCCAGCTGCAGGTGCTCGATTGGTTCGCCTCCACAACCTACTCATTCGCTCTCAAGACACGTGTTGGCCTTACAACCCGTGTGTTGGTCTTACGACCCATGTGTTGGCCTTAGAACCCATGTGCTGGCCTTAGAACCCGTGTGTTGGCCTTAGAACCTGTGTATCGGCCTTAGAACCCGTGTATCAGCCTTACTACCCGTGTATCGGCCTTACAACCCGTGCATCGGCCTTACGACCCGTGTATCGGCCTTACGACCCGTGTATCGGCCTTACGACCCGTGTATCGGCCTTACGACCCGTGTATCGGCCTTACGACCCGTGTATCGGCCTTACGACCCGTGTATCGGCCTTACGACCCGTGTATCGGCCTTACGACCCGTGTATCGGCCTTACGACCCGTGTATCGGCCTTACGACCCGTGTATCGGCCTTACGACCCGTGTATCGGCCTTACGACCCGTGTATCGGCCTTACGACCCGTGTATCGGCCTTACGACCCGTGTATCGGCCTTACGACCCGCGTCTTGGCCCTACGCCCCGTGTGTTGGCCTTAGAACCTGTATGTTGGCCTTACGACCCATGTGTTGACATTACGACCCGTGTGTTGGCCTTACAACCCACTCATGGACTCTCATGACCCACTTGTCGACCTTACGACCCTCTTGTTGGACCTGCAACCCTTGTGTTGGCCTTACGTTCCTTCTGTTGGTTTTCACAACCCGCTCACTGGCCTTTGTGACCTATTTGTTGGCCTCACGACCCATTTCTTGGCCTCATGAGACGTTTGTTGACCTTACAATCTGGTTGTTGGCCTTTGTGACCTCTTCCTCGGCCTTCACATTCCATTCATGGCCTCCACAACCCACTGCTTGGCCTCCACAACCCATCCACTGGCCTTTACCACCCCTTCCTTTGCCTTCATGACATTTTGAGGTGAACATGTGCCCCCCTTTTTGCAGGCCAACACCTTCCAAGCCACCCTGACCACCGACACCAAGACGTCCTTCATCATCCTCAACTATTGGGATATCCAGTGGACTACGGGGGCGGCGAGCGACGGTGACGCCGAAACAGGTCTTGGAGGCACCCCGGCCCATGTACGTGGGGCTGAAGGAGAAGCAGAGGGATACGGGATGAAGGAACTTGAGGAATGGAGGGGGAGGTGGACCAGTAATGGGGTTTTTTTTGGGACAACACCGGTTTGCTGAGGGTAGGACTTTGGCCCATGATATTTTGGGGGAAAACAACCCTGAAGGTAGGACTGTGGCCCATAATTATTCTTTGTAGAAGACAATGCTGAAGATAAGTTGGCCCATGATGGCTTTTTTTGGGACAACACCAGGTTCATCCAAGACTGGAAGTTGACCTGTACTGTTCTTGGGCTACAACAATGCCAATAGCAGTGTGGCCCACAGCGTTTTGGGGGAGAAAATACCAGGTTTTCTCATGGGAGAAGGTTGTCCCGTCCCATCTCTGGGGACAAAGAGGGTGAAGGTCGGCGATTGGCCCATAATGTTTTGGGGAGGACGATACCAGCTTCACCGAAGATCGGAGGTTGGTCCATAATGGTTTTGGGGGACACCACCACTACCAGTAGGGGTTAACCCTCCAAATTCTCCGGTTTGGACCCCCCCTTCCAGGCCGGCTTCAACAGTGGAGATGAAACCAACTTCTACAACATCCCCAGCTCCCAGACCGACGCCATCATCAACCTCACCCGGACCTCCAACGTCAACGTCCCGGGGCGTTGGGTCTTCCAAGCGGATCACTTCCAGGTGACGGGGGTCCCCACTGAGGTGTCCAAGGTCGCTGACAGCAACAACTGCTGGTTGTAAGTCGGGGGTTTTGGGTGGAAACCTAGAAAAAAATGGAAAATGGAGAATTATGCGGAAAACCACTTCCTCCTCTTGAGTTCTTGGTTTTTTCCCGCAGATAAATCGAGGCGTCTGGGGCAGAGGGACTGTCCCCGCTGTCCCCGTTGTCCCCCCGCCGCGGGCGTAGGAGGAGGTCGCCCAGCGGGGTGCATCGAGCTCTGCCCAAGCAATAAAATCGCAGCTGAGACATCGCGGCTCCGGCAGCCTCTTCCGTTCTCCCGGGGGTCCGTGCGCGGTCGGGGGGGTGGGTGGGAGTAGGTGTGCGCAAACCCAGCGCTTTTTCTGGCCTCTTTCTGCCTCGATTTGCGAGGTTTCCCACTCCGTGTCCGTGAGTTCACGCGTTTTTGCCCTCGGCGTGCACAAATATTGAGGGTTTTGTGTCTGCGTACACGAATTTCTGATTTATTGCCCTGTGTCCACGAATTTCTGATTTTTTATTGCTTGTGTCGTCAGGAATTTGTTGGGTTTGCCCTCAATGGGCAAAAATTTATGTGTTTGGTTTTTTTTTTTCCTGCACCTCTGAATGCAGTCATGATTTTTCCTCTCTCTACCCAAATTTATGATTTTTTGCCCTCTGTGGATGAATTTATTATTTTTCACTCTCTGTCCACATATTTATGATTTTTTGCTCCTCTGTGTGTGAATTTACTGGGTTTTTTTCACTCTAGCTTTACAAATTTATGAAACTTTCCCTCCTGCCTGTCAAATTTATCATTTTTTCCTTCTTCCTGAACATATTTATGATTTTTTTTTACCTTTTTTTTTGTGCACAAACTCATTATTTTTTGCCCTCTGGGCATGAATTCATGATTTTTCCCCCTCAGTGTGTGCATATTTATCTTAATTTTGCCCCCCAGATGCACACATTTATGATTTTTTGCCCTCTGGGTGCATAAATTTACCAATTTTGCCCTCTGCAGGCACAAAACTTGCATTTTTCTGTCCCTGCACGTGCATTGGTTGCATTCTCCCTGCAAACATCTACGGTGTTTTGCTCCATTTGCATAAATTTAGGATTTTTCACCCTCTGTGTGCATGAATTCCTCTCTTTTTCCCCCCCTATGTGCAGAAATTAATAGTTCTTGCCCTTTGTGCATAGATTTATCCCTTTTTTTCCCTCCACGAGCACAAATTTACGATTTTTTGCACTCCATATCCATGAATTATTATTTTTTGCTCATGTGCAGGATTTTTTGCGCTCCGCGCGTGAATTAATGATTCATCTACTCCCTCATGCATTTATTATTTTTTCGTATGATTTTCCCCCCTCTTTTGTAGAAAATGCCAAAAAAATTATGTCCAAACTCCCTGACCTCATTTTATTTCTCAAAATCCCTGACTTTTCCCCCATTTATGGGCATTTTCCTGCAGGATGTGGGGGCTGGGTTGTGCCAAGAGCCCGAGGGACTAATTTAGGGGAAAAATCAAAATTTTACAGGAAAAAAATCCACCAAAAAACCTCACCAAAAAAAACCCCCACAAATTGGGAATATTTTTCCCTAAAGAGGAGTTTTTTCCCCTAAAGAGAAAGTGGTTTTGCACGCGGAGACGAGCACGAACACGCGGTGCACCCCCGCACACTGGTGTACACGGCATGCTAGCGAACGACACACGTGTGCACGAGCCACAGACACCGCACAGACGACCCGCCAGGCACACGCACAACCTGCTAGTGAGCACAATGCGACACGCATGCACACGCCGTGTGACACGCGAATGTGCACAGCACGCCGATGTGTGCAACACAGCCTTGCACACTGCACCCATGTGCAACACCACACTCGGTGTGCACAGACGTGCACAGCACACGTGCCACACAACACGTGTACAACACAATGCACGCTAGGTGTGCACATGTGCTCACAACACACACGTGCAACACAACACAGAGCATGGGTGCACACACGTGTGCAAACCAACACAACACTCACTACACGCGAACACATGCACAATACACATTTGCACACCACATAGCATGCGTGTAACACAACGCGTGTACAACAGAACACAGAGTAGGTGTGCACACA
>NW_010267445.1:0-3659 GCF_000690775.1 Eurypyga helias
CGCAGCTCGCCCCGGCGCCACCGGGAGGCGGCAGCAGAGACCGGTCGGCCCAGCAGAGCCGGCGAGAGCGGGAAGGCCCAGCCCTGGAGAGGGGGAATTGTTTTCAAGTATACCGTGCCCTCCTCATCTCAAACAATGCCCAGCGAGGCCCTGTTTTTCCTATTCTCTCTGGTTAAACCACGACAGTCATTCGCCCATTCCTAACTTTATTCCCTACTGGCTCCAAGGCCTCTTGTTCACCCTTCAAATAACAACTCATTTTCCTGTGTCACCCTGTTAACTCCAAGCCGTCACCCTTCTCCCTCTGTACTCCATCTCTTCTTGTTAGCTGTTATTTCTCTCCCCACCCTCTCTGTGCTCTTCTCACACTCACGTGAACTTCTGGTTTCACACCTATACTTAGGTAATGTCACGAAACCACGGTGTATCTTCAGGACAGTTAGGAAAGATTTTTGGTTACGCCCCCTCCTCCCAAGCATAGCACTGTTATTATTAAAAACTAATAATATGAGTGAGAAATAACGGCACTCATCATGACCCAAGTTTCAAAACCCGCTACTACGCTCTGACCCGAAGCGGCTGCCTAGCGTTTCATCTGAACGGGTCAAATACAGCAGCATTTTGAGCCACGGAAATCAATCTCCCAACGGACACTGCTGGTCAATCTCAGGACTAGGTGCTGCTTCTGAAACCCTTCTCTGACAACAATAAATTACAGAATGAAATTAACAGTCCATATACACTCTAATTTCACTATACACATAGCTAACATTATATATTTTTTAAAATTAATTCTACAAATAGTGGACATTTCAAATAAGTTACTCTGTGCACAAAAGGAGTGTTTCACACGTTTGTTTCTCGAGCTATTCCAGAACACAAAGGACTTACAAGTCTGTCCAACTCAGCCTACAGCCTCTAACTCACCCTTTTTCTGCTATCTCAGGTCAGTTTGGATGGACTGCTGGAGGTCTATGAGAGGACACCACTCAAGCCTGCGGTCCAAAGCCATTTTTCCTGCTACAGATGAGGCCTCCAAAATCAGACGGAGCACCTTGCCTTTTCAAAAGCAGAAGACAAAGGTCTACCTCGGCATGTAGAGGTACCGGCGCATGTGGAAAGCTAAACTCAGTGCTGTAAGCCCTCGTGGCGAGCCCAACACAGAACCAGCGGTCACAGCAGCAGCGTTGTGGTTGGTGCCAGGTTACAGGCTGACCTTCGAAGAAAACCCACTGGCCACAGAATCTAAGAAATCCTGCAGGCATGCTCTAAATTTTATAGAAAGGGGGTGAGAAGGGAAGAGGAAGGATGAAGGAGGGGAAGCCAGATGTGGAGGTTTAAGGAAGGAGGCAAGCATATGGTGGTATTTCCCTGGCATATTCTCCCACTTCTGGCTATCTAAAGCATAGAAACTTTCTGAGCCAGAAGCTGTATCTGTATCTTACTGTTTATATATCCTCGAGGATCTTTCTTATGTGAATGATCACTTTTTAACTCATTGATGAACTTTTAATAAATTTATAGCAATTATCCCCTGTCAGACAAGAGCATAGTTGAGCCGGATAGAGAATTTAAGAGGTTATAACCCCGGAAATGTTAGATCTGTGGCATAATGTGATTGTACCAAACATGGGAGGAAGCTTGATTATGGAGTGGAATCCTTCAGTGGTGATGCAAATGGGTCTCTCTCTCCAATCTGGCTCTCCATTTTCATTAAACTGCTACAGACACAGAAGTTTGAGAAGCCCTTTCCTCGTCAAACATGACTGGAATGGAGAGTCAGCATGCTCACATAGGCCTCATTTACTTAGAAAACTGGCCAAAACACCATAAACACACAAATAAACATGGAAATGACAGATTGATACTCAGTTAATTCTTGGACTTAGCAAGAAGTTTGGCGGGGATCAGTTAGGGTCAACAAATACAGTAACCTGTTTGTGAAGTCTAACCTGTTGGACACAATCTTTTAGTTTAAAAGCTTGTGTAACCATTTTGGCACTCTACACCTTACACTGCCTTCAGGGGACTTCAGGAGGTCAAGGCACTTCGTTGCTTCACTGATTACTCTTCATTGCCATTTTTCTCACTTTCTGTGAGCCTTGGGACCTTGTCTGGGCATCTTCTCAACATCTCCAAGGCCGAAGATTTCCCAGCTTCTGTAAGCATCTGTTGCCATAGTGACGCACCCTTCGGTCCAGTTGAGATTTCTTTTGTGGTGTCTTGAGACCATCGCTTCTTGACGCTTCACTGTGCACCTCTGAAGTGACTCTGGCTCAGTTCTTCCTTAGCCCCACATTAAACCACGCATGATGTCAAGTGCATTTGTTTTTCTGAACGTTGTGAGGTTTCTGTCAAGCCATTCCTTCATCCTTTTCATTCCTTATCTAGTCTACGCTCTTCACTCTCTCCATCTTCTGCTGCACTGCCCAATGTGCAGTTAAACTGCTCTTTCAAGACTATTTCCTCTTCCTTCTCTGGATCTGTGCCTTTGCCACTATAAGGCAGAAGAAATACAGAAAATAAGAGAAAAAATACATCATTTAAAAGTGAAAACCATGTCCACCAAGGCCTGTTCCCAGCAGGTGAGCCCACCCCACAGCCACACCATAACCTCATGCCCAGAGCTGCACCCAAGGTAGAGTAACGGTATGTGCCAGCACAGGCTGGGAGGCAACGGGATAAGGAGCAGCTCAGCAGAAAAGATCCAGAGGATCCCGGCACATCAGCCCGCGATGCACCCTTGTAGCAGTGAAAGCTAATACCACACTGGGTGGCACAAATGACAGCAGAGTCAGTGGGTGAAGTGATTATTTCCCTCTGTATGACACAGATAAACTTGTATTTAGTATGCTGTGTCCATTATGGGCTCGCCAGCACAAGAGAGGTGTGAACAAACTGGAAAGACAAGGCAAAGGCCCACAGGATAGGTGACCAGAGCATTGATACTGCAGGAATCTGTATTTGTTTGGACTGGAGAAGAGAAGGGCAAGGGGAGGCAAGGTTTTTAGCCTGGTGTCCTAAGTAAATGTGGGTATGTTGCCAGTCAGTCCCTCTCCCAGTCAGATTTGACAAAGAATAAGATCTAATAGGTGCTACTGCCTGGTGGTTATAAAGAGGATGGAGTCAGACCCTTCCTAGGACAAGAAGCAATGGGCTTAACTTGCAACACAGGTAATTCAGAGTATAAACTGGACAAAAATACTTGTCCCAAAGCATGATGTAGCACTGGCTCAGATGCCCAGGGAGTCTGTGAGCTCTGCATCCGTAAAAATGTACAGCAATTGCCTGGGCAATGCCCTGAGCAACCTGATCCAGCTTTGGAGTCCAGCTTAGGAGGAGGGGTCTGGACCAGAGACCTCCAGCCGTCCCTTTTCACACAAGCCTTAGTGTGACTCTGCCCCCCCCCAGCTGTTTGGGCAATCCTGCTCACCTGAATGACGCTGCAGGAGGGAAAGGGATCACATCCATCGCACCTGAAGCTTTTGCAGAGGAGAACCTGGGGTTTGCTCATGGACATCTGCGCTCATGGACATACCCTGGAGATGGTCCTCCAATGGATATGAGGAGGCTGTGTAGGCAGAGCCGCCCAGTGACTAAAGAGAATTGGGTGCCATAGGCAGAACCACCCAGTAACTAGAGAAAATCGGGTGCCACAG
>NW_010267446.1:0-4557 GCF_000690775.1 Eurypyga helias
GCACGGGCCGTGCGTGCGCTGCCCGTGTCCCTGTGCGTTATTTTGGGTGGGCACGACGCACGCAGGGGTGCGTGCACCGCCCAAACCCGCGAGAAAAGGGCCGCGCGTGAGCCGCGTGCGCAACTCCTGCGCGGCACGTGGACGCACCACGCGCATGCAGCCTGCAGCTTTGCGCAGTGTGTGAAGGAGCCGCGTCTGTGCATGGTTGGCGTGTGCATGGCCTGCGTGTGCGCTGCACGAGCTGTGTCTGTGAACAGTCGGCGTGTGCACGGCCTGCATGCGTGTGCGCTGCACGAGCTGTGTCTGTGGATGGATGGCGTGTGCATGGCCTGTGTGTGTGCTGCACGAGCTGTGTCTGTGAACAGTCAGCGTGTGTATGGCCTGCGTGTGCACTGCGTGCATGTGCATCACACGAGCTGTGTCTGTGAACGGTTGGTGTGTGCATGGCCTGCGTGTGCGCTGCACGAGCTGTGCCTGTGAACAGTTGGCGTGTGCATGGCCAGGGTGTGCACTGCGTGCGTGTGCGTTACACGAGCTGTGTCCGTGAATGGTCGGTGTGTGCATGGCCTGCGTGTGCGCTGCACGAGCTATGCCTGTGAACAGTTGGCGTGTGCATGGCCAGGGGGTGCACTGCGTGCGTGTGCGTTACACGAGCTGTGTCCGTGAATGGTCGGTGTGTGCATGGCCTGCGTGTGCGCTGCACGAGCTGTGTCCGTGAATGGTCAGCGTGTGCATGGCCGGCGTGTGTGCTGGGGGTGTGTGCGCTACACGAGCTGTGTCCATGAATGGTCGGCGTGTGCATGGCCTGCTGTGCGCACTGCATGCATGTGCGAGGCACGAGCTGTGTCTGTGAATGGTCATCATTTGCACGGCCTGCATGTGCACTTCGTGCGTGTGCGCTGCATGAGCTGTGTCTGTGAATGGTCGGCTTTTTCACGGCCTGAGTGTGTGCTGCATGCGTGTGATCTGCTTGTGCACGGCATCTACACGTGTGAACAGTCTGTACGGATGTGTGTGGCCTGGGTGTACGCTCAGTGTGCATACATGTTGTGTGCAGTTAGAGCGTGTGCACGCACACAGCCAGTGTCTGGGCCTTCCCCGTGGTGGTGTGGGCACGCTGCGTGTGTGGTCTCTGCATGCCCAGTCTGTGCATGCAGCGTGTGCGCACACACGTGATGGAAGAATGCACGGAGCACACGTTAACGCTCTCTGGATGGACGGGTGCGTGCACACGCATGGTGTGCATGTGCGCGCACGCTTCCTTCCCCACCCTGCCCTTTTGATAGGCTGGGGCTGGACTCCTTGCCCTCTAGTTTATATGTTAGTTGCAGCCTTCTGTGTCCCTGAGATGCTTTCAGACCCGCAGGGGATCTGGATCCGGGCAGAGGGAGAAAAGCAAAGGAAATGTTTAATCGTGATTAACCTTCGCATTGCAAAACAGTTGTTAGTAGGTATATTTAAAATATAATTACTACTGCAGTGATTCATAGGTGCCTTAATGAACAGTTAATCAATGGCCACAGGGGCCACGGATCCACGCCGCCTGACACGCCTGGTTAGTGCCTGCCGCAGTAAACATGATTCATGGAGACGGGTGAGCCCCTGCCACCCCCTCCCCCGGCTGGAGCTGGGCCAGCGCACCCACCCCCTGTCCTGCGCCGCCTGCCCTCGCACGGCTGCTCTGCAGCATTCGGGGTGTCCGCACGCCGCCCCAGCACTGCGACCACCTCGGGTGGGGGAACAGACCCGCCTGAGCGCCGTTTTCGGCTGGCCTTGAGAAATTCTCTGAAAACCTTCCAGGAGAAAGGCAGTAAACATCTGTATACTATTAAATCCATTAGATGTGTTCATTATTTTATATTGATTGGTATATCACTACACAAAGTTAATACATTATGATTATTAGTATATTGTTAAATCATTAAAAACGACAGCAGACGCAATAAATAATTTCCAGGGGATCTCTGCTGACATTCAGAAATGGATGGGTATGTTTTTCCTTTTGCATCCTGGCTGACTGCAGGACTGCAGTGTCGCTCCGGCTGCTCTGACTGATCTCCTTCCCCGGCTCTCCTTTGCAAGTAAAGGCAGCTGAAAGAGCCTGCTCCGCCATGCCCAAGTTTGCATTTTAAAAGATGAAGCTGAATTAATACAAGCCCCAAAGAAACCTGTTGGACGAGGATATTCAAACCACTTCCATGAAACGGAGAGCCACGAGCAGGATTTACACCGGAGGCCATACCTTGCCGTTGCTCAGGGAGAACAACACCCCCTCGCAACACCAACAGGGTTTTCGTGTGAAAACGCAAGGACGCAGCTGCCCTCCTGGCAGCCGCTGCCTGCCACTGCCACCCCACGTCCTGTGGGTACCCATCCCGGTGAGCTCTCCTGACTGTGGAGCACAGCAGCAAAAGCATCCCCAAACCCCCAGCCCAGACTCCAGGTCACCGGGGTTCGTGGATTTATGGCGCAGCTCCTCATGAAACAGCAGATGTTGGAGAGTGCGCACATCTGTATCTTTACGGCAGGGGAGCTGGATGCCAATCAGGGTTAATTCGGGATAAATTTACAAGAGCGCTCAGCATGACCCACGGTACCTCTTTATTGGCCTACTACAGGCCTGCTAAATACATTGGCCGACTACTACACATTAAAGCCACATGAGCTTATATGTTCAAAATGAATTTTACAGGAAGACACAGGGATAGAAGGAGGAGGAGAGACTGTGTCACAAATGACATCCAGATGTGAAAACACTGTAAATACAAACATCAAAAGGCTCACCCCTCCACATTTTGCAAAGACAACACTGGAGAAAGGACTTGCTGCCTTTAAATAAATATTCTCGGCAAGGAAGCCAAGGAGCCTGATGTCCCCAGTGCAGAGCAAACCCCCACGGCTCCGAGTGGGAACTAGCCATTCGTCAGGGCAAATAGGCAGCAAACATGATGCCATCCTCTAGAGGGTCCAACCTTGGATGAGGGACAATGAAATGGTATGGAAGGGGAGATGTCTTCCCAAGAAGACCAGAAGTTAAATAACTCCGATCTGAAAACCACGCTCCAGAAAGCATGTGATTATTTAGATGAACTCTCCAGAGCTACGACGTACTTCTTACTAGAAACGATACCGTTCAGGGATGGCCCTTAGATGGCCCTTAGCCTTGCCTGTTCCATGAAATAACTAAATAAATAGGTGCCTTTTAAAGCCTCGGTATTTGCCACAGTGAAGATAAGACTGGCGTGATAGCTTAGAAAATCTGGGATACCTGGTAACCCGCTCAGTAACTTGGTTTTAAGAAGACGTGGCAAAAGGAAGGCCATTCCCCAGGAAGGGCTCTGAAGAGCTCAAAATCTCCCCTCGCATGGGCCTACAGAGGAGGATGAACCAGCAGCGAGTCACCGCCAGTGAAGGACGGGTGTTCCTGGAGCCGAGCACTCACCCCATCTGTCACTTGTCACACTGTCCCTTTCCCTGCTTACCTACCTCCAACGGCAGCCAGACACAATGGGGGGCAAAGCTGGCTTGAAGCAGGACAGAAGAAACCTAAAGTAGTATCAACAGCAGCGGAAACCACTTAACAGCCTTCCAGAAAGGCAGGGGATTGGTGGGTAAGTGGTGCACGCAGGGTGCAATCTCAGATGTTTATTTGGTGTTCTGGGTTCAGCTCTCAAGTGTGCAAACCAAGATGACAGCACTGGGCGTTACTGGCGTGAACTCTCCCCTCGGAGCAGCGTGGCCAGGCGTCGGGTTAGTGCAGTGTGAAAGTGCATGGGGTGTGTTCTTGTTTTCTCATCGCTTCAAGATGCTACCTGACCACCGACACCTTACACCTGCCTGAGCAGACCACAGGAGGGACTCCACACCGAGCTTGTGCTAATCTCTTGAAGGTGCTAGGATGCCAGGGTGTGGGGCAGTGTGAGTGCTCACAGGGAAATGATGACATAAGATAGGCTATTGTTTTTACTCTGGTCTGACTCAAGGCTACAGGGTCACAGCCATCTGCTCTACCAGCGGTATCTGTCTCAAGTGGAGAGTCCTCCTCGAGACAGGACTCCATCAGACTAGACTGGTGCTTGAAAAGAGCATGGAAGACCCTCCTCACACCCTGAGCCAGACCACAGTTCTTATGTTGGAGCTAAAAGCTTCAAGCAGTTTAAGACTGGCAGTGCTGACAAAAGAAGGAGAAAGCACTTAACCATAGCGTTGCATAAAGATGTCATGAGGAAATCAGGATTTTACAGTAGGGTGACTAGAAGAACACTCAGGAAGAGCTTGGATAAACTCAGGACTAGATTCAATAAGAGACGCCAGCTGCCTCCTGCACGGTGTGCCCCCACCTGAGCTTCTGCTGGGACGCAGCCAGAGAGAAGTTTTATTGAATCTTTTATTGAGTCTGTCTCTAGGCTGGTAGCTGCGCTAGGTACCCTCACCAGGGCCTAAAAATAGGAATGAAGTGACACAGGAATTTGCAGTGAAACTGTTAAAATATGCTGCAGTTTGCTGTAGGAGAATGGGTGCGCTGGGAGAGGAGCGTGGCGGGGGACAGCGTGGCGT
>NW_010267447.1:0-35548 GCF_000690775.1 Eurypyga helias
CTCTAGAGGTTCCTTCCAACTCCTATCGTCCTGTGAATCTACGTGAATCATTTGTGGGATCACAGGACAACTCAGCTTCGAGAAACCTCAGGAAATTATTTAGTCCACTCCCTGCTCAAAGCATGGTAAACTCTGAGGACAGAACTAGTTTCCAGAATTTTACCCACTCTGGTCTTGAAAATCTGCAAGGGTGGACAACAGTACAAACTGTCTGGGTAACCATTTCTGATATTTCTGATATTTGATGGTCCTTAGGATGAAAAGCTGGGTTTTTTTAGAATCACAGAATAGTTAAGGTTGGAAGGGACCTTAAAGACCATCTAGTTCCAACCCCCCTGCCATGGGCAGGGACACCTTCCACTAGACCAGGTTGCTCAAAGCCACATCCAGTCTGGCCTTTTTACATCCAGTCTGAACCTTTTTTTCTTTTTCCACATGAACTTCTGAGAATAGAACCCTTTAACATATGCCCAATGTCAGGTCCATGGAAACAATCTTGTTGCTAGTAAAGAGAAGTGTTATTTATTAGAAGCCACGAAGGTACTGATTCAGGCTAAATGAGAAAGCACACATTGGATAGCATCTAAAGTTCAGTCTAGGAAATGAGACGTAAGAGTTAAAACACCTTCTTAAATGGCCAATGGGTGAGAATAAAGAAGAAAAAAAGGCAAAATTCACAAGGCACAATTAAGCAAGTTTTATTAAACATGATTTCTCTCTGGAAACAAGTACCAAACAATGTAAAACAATACTATCAGAGAGAGCTCAGATGTTTTCCATGTCTGAGCAAACGATGATAGGACCAACCCTGATATTTTTGTGAGACACTCTAAGACAATACAAATGGGTCAACTACTGCACCATAGTAAATACCCATCAGCCTCGAAAACTGAGAATGTTGCAGTTTGCCTTTTATGAAGGAATAAATCAGGTATAATTGGCTGGAAGTGACTGGATGGTTTAGTTTACCACTGCACAGTTGGTGGTCTGCCTGAGATTTTAAAAGCCAACTAGGGAACTCAGCGTGAGAGATAAAGAGACAATTATTAGGAGGTTTGGGCTAAAGAGGCAGCTACTTCTCTGTTCCTTTGCTTGTTACACAACTTTTCTTCACAAGTGTTTATTCCCCAGAAGTTAATTTACCCCTGGCAGTGAGCAATTTATTAACAGTTTAATATTTTTAATACAATTTTTAATAATATTCTATTTCTGTATAATTTGTGAACCTGTGTTTGTGTGTTTTTGTGGTGTATTGATTACCAAATTCATATGGAAAGGCCCTAACTTTGGGAAGTCAGATTTCATCCTATAGTAAGCAAGTTAAAGATCATATTTCTCAAAAGGGAAAGATAAAACCGGTAGCTAAACTGCTATTCAAGAAATCACTTCTTTACTTCCCTCGCATTCCAAGGTGGAAGTCTGACAGCCCTAGGGAACCTACTGACTTCACCTTCACCATTGGTCCAGACTGGTATCTCCACGACTTTTTTTTTCTTTTTCTTTTAGGTATACATCAGAGTCCAATGAAACAACACATTTTCTTCTTTCTCCAAAACCTGCAAAACCACTTCCTTGAGCAACACCACTTACTTCCTACTTAATTGAGAAATTGGAAGTATTTGCAAGGAGATATTTTCTCCTACATCTCTCCATGTGAATTCTGATGTTTTCCTGTGCCAACTGCAATGTTGTTAGGCACATGTGACCACAACTACATTATCCCTTACAGATTTCAAAGTCTTGTCTATTCTCATCGTGTTGATGATTCCATCATTCCATCATTTCTTCTGGAATAAGAAATCTAATGCCCTTCTGTCTATCACTGGAAACCCTATTCTTTTTTTATTTGTGGACATCAAGACAAAGTCTGAGTCTGTTTTAACTTTTCCATTTTTCCTTTTTCTGATGTATCTAATGTATCAGCTGAATTCCAACAATGCAGCAATTCTGATTTGTTTGTTTGTTTCCCTGAAGTCTCTAGATCTTCTGTTCTGATTGGTTCTAGCAATTTTGTTCAATTTAGATGTTATTTGTCACCTAGCTATCTATTCAGTATTTACATCCAGTAAGAGGTCTCTTCCTCCTACTGCTCACCACTTTTTATCTGGTTCAGATATAGTAAAATTTGTTATCCTGGGAAACATAAGTCTGTGTGTCTCAGTGATCTGTCTTTTTCCAGAGTCTTTCTCTTTTGGCCTGCTGACAGGTCTATTGACAATACCAACTTCATTTTCACTATAAAAGTTATACTTTCTCTTCTGCTCTCACATCTTTCATGTCATAATCTTAGTTCAGTTCCTCCTGAACATTGTTCCACTCTATTGTCAGGGAATACACATTTAATTTCTCCCTTTATTTTGGTCATAAGTAAGGAGCCAAGACCTCTTCTTTGTTCCCTAGGAAAATGACAGGCACGGCTTATGTCCATCCAAGCAAATGCTCTTGACTAAAGTGTCCTTTTCCAAAGATAGGGTGGTGTCATTTGTGCCCGAATGACAATTCTTGGCCTGTAGTATCCCAGTATTGTACCCAGTCATTGGTTGGAAAACTGTTAGTTTCAGAGCTCCTATATGGACCAGGGAGTTTGTTCTGGCCTTATTTAGTTTATATAAATAAATCAATACTGAGTTACCTGCTCCTGTTATAGCACACAGATCATAGTTTCATCACTGACCTATGCCTCTGCTGCTTTGCTGGGTGATACTTAATATGAATTGCACATCCTGTGGTCTCTTATTTAAAGTCACATAAGGCCTGTGGCCAAATCACATTCATTGTTGCCATGTTAAAAATGAAGTAGAAACAAGTTGCATGGACACAACAAAAGAACTAATATAAATCTCAAATGCTCAATCCATACATAATTCTCGAAACACGTCCGTGGTCTATCATGTGATACTGGCTGTGTCTGGTCTATCAAACCATACGGCTAGAAATCGCCCATTGGAACTAACTCCTTAGAGTAAGTTCACAACCCTTATTTGAGTCTGAGGCCTTGTGACATGGAGTCTCTGCTCCTGAAGGACCACCCATCCATGGAAGAGACCCAGACTGGAGCAGTTAGAGAAGAAAACTTGAGCCCGTGGCAAGGACTCATGTCAGAGAAGTTCATGGAGGAACCTCACATGGCATCAAGGGAAGAGTGGGAGGAGTGCTTTGTCCCTGAGGAGGACAGAGTAGAGACAATGTGTAGTGAACTGATGAGGAATTTCGTCCATGACCATAATGGGTGAATCTTTATCATGTGAGATACTTGGTCATGAACTGGGAATAATCACACTGAAACTTTGAAATCTTAGCTAAATAATATAGAGGATTGATTATGCACATATGATCCTTTAGAACATAAAGCATTGACCAAGTCTAGGACTAAGTCTGGATCCAGCTGCACCTAAACTCCTCCCTGAGAAGGAGTGTAGAATGCAAGGGGGTCCTCCCTGAATTTCATGACTTAATAGAAGTGTCTCCCTAACAGTTTTGTCTGACACTGTCCTCTATGGAGTAAATAATCAGGAGAACCTTGCCTTCAAATCTTGTTAAACCACTGTCACATTTACTGTTGAATGTGGTTAACTCATTGTCTTATATCAATATATTGCTGCTTCTCACTCTTTTGATGACACATGATCACTTTCCATGAGAACTGAGTTTAGAGAGCAGCTTATATCACAGAAATGAGGATAGACTGACTCACATGAGTGTTATTCTATCAGGGAAAAAAAGAAAATAATTGGTGTGCTGAACATCCTAGATATTTGTATACTGACGTGAGAATTATCAAGATAAACAGAAAGATCTGAAAGCTTTAATATACAATCAGGGCTACAAATTAATTGCTGTAGCAGAGCTTTGAGGTAATTACATATGACCGCACTATTAATAGAAAATGACTGCAGATCATTCAGAAAGAAAAAAAAATATGAAAAAAGGAAAAAGGGTAAGAGAAAAAACATTATGCGCCAAGACTGTCTATCATTAGTCATTTTAGAAAACTTCTAGATAAAATTCCAGAAAAGGTAAATTGAGGGGAGAAGGACTGAAGGAGGGTTGATATTTCTTAAAAAAAATGATGAAACATGTTCAAAAGGAAACAATTTCATTACACATAAAAGACAGTATTTTAATGAAACAAGATGGTTAAAACTCGAACTAAGATACAAAAAGAAACAAGAAATAGAAACTGAGGTTAATAAAGATGAACATAAACAGAAAATTAAATAAAATATCATAAACATGTAGACAGAAAGTTAGAAAGATGAAAGAGAAATATGAAGTGCAATATGAAGAGACATCAAAGATAGCAAGAAATGATACTTTGATTAATAAGAAAAACATAATGGAGAATCTTGATCTGATACTCGATTGTCATTTTTAAGTTCCCTGTAAAATGTCATATACTAATACTAGTGATAAAAGGGTAAGATTTTTCAGATTTCTGCTTTGAATAAAAAAACCCTAGACATTAAGAAGTAATTACAAAGACTTGATAAATTTACAGTTAAAATAATGCAACATTTTTAATAATTATCTCCACCTTAAGAACTGAAAAACTAAACCAGTAGCAACAAACAAGACCAAAATATATGTCATTATATCAAACCTTTGTAATTTTCTTCTAAGTCAGAGTTATAGGCCAACTGGATAAAGACAATAAAAGTAGTGAAAAGAAACCTTAATGTTAGAAAGGGTTTGGTTCTTGCCCTCAGAAGATTCTAACAAACAAGTAATGGAAACATGAAAACATGGAATCGCTACAACATAAATTTGATAACCATTTGCAAAAAGTAGTTATTGTTTTTAAAATAGTAAAACTATATTTGTGGAATTGTGCAGAAATCTACCTTGTATCTGATTAATCCATTAATTAGCTATGTAAACAATGAAAAAAAAGAGTTCACTTTTTCAGTTTGTCAGTCATATGAACCCGGGACACTAGATGGCATGAATAGAACTGAATGCAATCTTGAAAATTGGCCAAACAATCTGCCAAAAAATAAAACAATAAAGTGGAATGAGATTCAGTGAGTATGGACAAGTGTGAAATGTTAGACTTGGAAAAAAAAGTCAGCTGCACAATTATAGGATGGAATATGACTGTAGCATATCTATACAAAGGGTATCTGGGATTTAGAGAACAATGTGGGTCAAATATGAACCAAAAAGATTGTAGGGTGAAAATAGAAAACTATTTTGGATAGCAGAAACCCCAAAACCTCTAACATACGTGCATCTATTCTCTCTGCTTTCAAGTATAGTAATGTGTAAGGAATGATGGAACTTCAGGTTTTGGATCTACTAGCGTGCAGCAATTAAAGATTAATCAAGGGGATTATTGCAAGAATAATCAGGAGCCTAGAAAACCAAGCAGTTGAAGAAAGACTGAACAGCTGCTTCAGTTACTGAAACAAAAATTGACTGATTCCTCACTGGGTGCGGTGGGAGCTTGAGCACCTTGCTCATAACAAGACATGCCTGCACCACGGGCACCTAAATAGAGGTGTGTGACGTTTTGATTTGAATGGCACCACAGCAAAATCTTCCCAATATAGCACTGGGATTGATTGCCTGGAAACTGTGAGGTCTCCATCACTGGAAGTCCTTAAAAAGGGTTGGAAAAACCTGTCAGGAATGAAGTAGGTATGTAACTAAGCATGCCTCAGGGCAAGGAGGTGAAATAAACGATCTTTTAAATCCCTCTGGGAAACCAGAACTCAGAGCCTGAAGCAATTCATTCACTTAGATACCTAGCTGAAATGTTCCTGTACTTCAACACAGTCATTGAGTTAAAATCAGACATAAACCTGGGACCTCTGAATGACTCCCTCCAGTGACCTCTTCTCTGTTGACTAAATAGAGAGAACACTGGGAAATCAGCCAGTCTGTAGGTAACCAGGTCCTGAAGTTAGCTGGATTAAATGGCACCTAATGTCCCCTTCATTTTTTTTTTTTTTTCCAGCAGTATTAACACTTCCATAGGTGTACATGTTGAATGGGATGACTGCTATGCCCCTGATTTAGTGCTCTGCATTACCTCCTTGCCTGTTGTCTGATTGTCTGCTACAATGACCCAGTTTGGTTCTTGATAGCTATGCAAATACTCTTTTATTTCTAGTCAGAAGTTAACAATATGCTAAAAGAGAACTCTTGAAGTTGGATTCCCAGCTTCTGCTTCTTTCCACAATGTTTATTGTGAAATGCATTTAAAACCACTCTGCATCCAAGTTTTTCTCCCTGCAGAATGGACTTACTATGCGACTGATTTCATGGATGTTGTGAACAAAAGAAGTGTGAAGTATTATCCCTGGAAAGAAGAGGCCCATAAAAATCAATTTAGTATGAGTGTTCTCTTTATCAGTGTCACTGGCACCAGTATTTCTTTTTTTTTAAATATAAGCAGAGACAGTTGTATTGCTTGAGCCAAATGGTATTTCCATGTAACGTGCTTATAGTGTGAAGTACAGCTGTACCATAAGCAAGTCAAGCGGTTCTACCAGTGGCCAAGGAACTGGGAAGCTACTTTTTCACAGAAATGTTATTCACATCAGTTAATACATAGTGTATGTGCCCTGTATCATTCTAGGATAAAGAAGATTAACTTACCAGGTGAAGTGGAGTAGCAGTCACCAGGAGGTTTGTTAGCTACCAAAGTGAAAATAACTACAGACACCCTGGTGCATGGAGGCAACTTTTAGTGTATTAACCTGATGAAAAGAAAACGTGTGCAATAAGAGTGCATGTAGTTGAAAGGCTCATCTCTTCCTTTCCACACTGTTGGCATTTTATAACTCCTGTAAATGTAGAAAAATAGGCAATCCAGATGCAGTCATAATGTGGCTTATAAAAGTTTCTCTCTTCAGTACATTATTGATAATTTTATTTATCTTTCATTCTTTTCACTATATCGTACATTGTTTTTTAAATCAACAACAGATTTTCTATCTCACGTTTTTCCATTGGTAAATCTGGGTGTGGGCATTGGTGAGATTTAGCAGTTATGGACTATGAAGTTTTCTGCAGAAAAAATGAAACTTCCATTAATTTTATTTTCATAAAATGAAAGATATGGTGAAAGTGGCTGAGTTCACAGGAAGTTTTTTAAGGACTAACATTTTCTAGAAAGGAAAGTAATTACCTTGGGTTTGGGAGATGCAAAACTTTTCACAGTCTTATTTCCTCTATTATCTTTTGCTAATGTGGCTGAATAGAATATGATGGACTTAAAACAAAACTTGAGGTAACTTCTATGATGACTTGCTTAGCTGTGATTTCACAGGCAAGTACTCAAAATCATTCTCATGTTGTTGGTTTGGAGGTTTTGGTTTTAATAATAACTATGTATAATAATGGTCAAGGTCCATCCTACTTTTGTCATTTGTATGTTTTTGTGATATCGGAGATGGATACAAAAAGAATTAAATTGATGAAAGGACCTTAGTTCTCTTGTATTGCCACAAAGTGTCACCCTTTTCCCATGCATTTCCTGCCTTGATTGCTTTTCCGTAGCTCAGGAAAAAAAATGTCTCCTTTAAAGAAGACAGTCCTAAACTGCTGGGACAGAATCAGGATATCAAGTTGTGTAAAGTGATACCTGTCCATGCAGATCTCTGATGACTACAATGGAGATTAAAAAAAAAAAAAAAGGAAAAAACACTTGCTGTTTTGATTCACAGGTTGTTCATGTTAAGTACCTTTGAGGATCACAACATGGTTAAAGCCTGTGATTAGTTTGTTTACAGGGAAGCTTATTTGTCCATATACAATCAATCATCTTGTTTGAAAACATAAAAAAGAGCTGTCATTTCTCTGTGGTTGCACATACTTTATAGATCTTCATTTCCAGCTGTTCACAGTCAGCTGGGGAAATCAATGAACTGATTTGTGGGTTTTTTGATACCACTGTGTTTCTAATTTTTTGTCATTTCCCAAGACATTGTAAAAACTGGTGGAAATAGGTGTTGCCAGAAGTGGAATTGTGGAAGGGAAACTTTTTTTTATGGATGAGTAAGGACCAGGCAGAGTTGCCATATTACCAGTATTGTAGGAAATGCTTACTGCTGTCAGCTCTACAGCTCTGCCCAAGCAGCTTGCTGTCTACAAGATGGTAAAGACAGAAAGAGAAACAATTTGGTATCCATACAGAAGATACGAACCAGTACAAGCTGTTAACTCAGCTGTGTACTTGTCTAGCCATTACAAATTGCTGTGGTGTGTGATGACTGAGGGTACAACAAAATGTTTGTGAACCCTGACTATTAACGATTCTCTCCTTTTATGAGAGGAAAGACAAGTCTTTTCCTTGAGGAGCTGAATATAAATCCATTGAAGTTACTAT
This sequence comes from Eurypyga helias, assembly GCF_000690775.1. Lineage (NCBI taxonomy): Eukaryota > Metazoa > Chordata > Aves > Eurypygiformes > Eurypygidae > Eurypyga > Eurypyga helias. The sequence continues at coordinate 8,333 of NW_010267447.1, forward strand.
AACTGATACATTAAAGGAAGGTATTGATCTGGTAAAGATTAAAGGAGTTAAGATAACAGAAATCATCAAATTTTGTTTGGTTGTGAGCAAATGGTGTTATTGAGGTCTTCTCTCATTTCAAATTTGTGTAGGAAATGGAAGCACCATGTAAGACCACTTGAGGGAATAGATGGGTGGAAAAGATGGTTGCCAGCAGTTATTTTTATGAAGTGATAGCATTCATTGAGATCTTCATTGCTGCAAGTAGAGTGTGCAGCTGGTCACTATTATTTATAGTGAAACCTTGCCATTTCTATAACAACAGAAGGAAGATGGGAAAATCCGTACTTGTAACAGTGAACAAAGAGACACTGCACATGAACAGAGAGTGTCTTGGGTGATCCAGTTGCATGGACTCTGAATTATACACAGAAAATTATGAAAAGATATAGATAGTGTACACAGGGAATGTGAATGAACTATGACCAGGAACAGGATCATGAGGGTATTTTTAGACTCCTGGCATGCCTTCAGAGATATTCAGACAAATAGTCAAGATCAGGATAGTTCAACCTAGCTTGTCAGTCAAGATATACTGAAGCATTATTAGACATGTGATGGTTAAACATAGAGGTCACGGCTATGACCAAAGTCTAGCTCTGAGCAGACAAAGAGGCTTTCATGATTTCAGTTACTCCCAATACATTGCAACTGTATTTAGCAGTATTTTAATCAATGTACTCATTGATTGCGCAGTGTTTCATCAGCCACAGTGACGGTGCTGCACTTCATATAGATCTGTATCTTTTGATCAATTGATGCTATTCTCTAAGAAGATAAGAGCTGTTGCTGAGGGTGGCTGTTTTATTGTTCCTTTTGCAGGATTATTCTAAAAAAAGATCTCTAGAAACCTAATTTCTGTTTGAAAACTGTAGCCCTATATTTAACTGAGTTGAAATCTAGTAACATATTCTGAAGTTATATTTGAAAATAGAGTAATAGAGGAATGCACAAAGATCCAGAAGCCTTATTTCTGTGGGAAATGGGCCAGAAGAGAGGAAGAAGCCGAAAAAAGTCACATAACTGAAAAAAAGAAAAAAGGAAAAAAAAGTTTAGTTTCTGACACTTGATAATAAAATGCTTTAAAATAAGTAAAAGAAATGGAATTTTACTATTTTAACCAAAAATAAAACCTTGCTGGGTTTATAGAAGGGTAATAGAATGTTTGAGGATGTCAGGGAGATGTCAAAAAATCAGTTTATCATCTATTTAGTACTGAGTAAATAGAAGATGTGGGAGAATGTCACCTGGTAAAAATCATTACCTCCCTCCAATGCATCGACAACTCTGAAACACATGTTCTTGAGTATTTATAGATAAATATGTTAGATAATAATGCTAACGAAAAGATGCTAGCTGGTTTTACCTATAAATAACCAAAACATCATTGAGAGAGGGAGAATTTTTTTTCATATGTATACCTGTCATAAATACAATGGAAAAAATTTCATGTGAAGACATTGATTAGAAGGTCTTTGCTGGAAATTTCATGGTAAATGACTGCAATGTTTTCAGAATTTCTTTTTTAAAAAGACAAATTTCCTACTTCTGTTAAATGAATCAACTACTGGGAATTCCAGCAGTCATTCAGGAGAAGTGAGAACAAACAAAAAGTTCTGTTAGTAGGAAGTTCTGTTAGGTTTCTAAGTTGTGAGTCATGAGGATTTGCTTGCACTTGTGTGAAAGATAGTAACATCTGAAGTAAGACTGCAGAAAAATTTAATTCTTTTTCACAAAGGTTTTCACTATCCAGCTTCAAATACAGACACAGAAGAAAGTTATAGAATCATAGAAACATTTGTGTTGGAAGGGACCTTTAAGATCATCTAGTTATTCAAATATGAAAATTCTTCTGAAAAAATATACATAGTAGAAAAAGATGGTGACAGAAAGAAATAGCTAGAGCTTAGGGTTTTTTTTTTAATTTTTATTTATTTTATTTTGTCTTTATTTCTGACAACCTAGAAACATCTTGGTGAATAATACAACAAAAATAATAAACCAATCCAAACATGGATAATTTCATTCTGAAAATGTTTGAAAAATACAACCATTTCTGATGAAGGGAGGCACTGCAGGAAAATCTGTATCCCACATCATATCAAAAAGATAGCTAGCAGAATATCCTGCCTCCTTTTTTACCAGAGGATGAGATTGTATTGTAAGAAGGGATTGTGTTGACTGCCAGGTAGTGTGTGCTGAGTTTTGGGATGGATCTCATTCTCAAAGCCTGACTCTGTACTTGTGGGGAGCTGTACCACATAAAGCTGAATCAATTACAGATGATGCTTGCTCCAAATTGTGTGCCACACAGTGTGATTTTTTTTTAAATAACAATGAGGGAAAAAAACAAACAAATAAACAAACAAACAAAAAACCACAAAAAAAACCAAACACCCACAACTGTCCAACTACCTTTTGAAGTGTGGATATGTACATATTCTTATCACATCCAGTGGTTAAATCATTTATCCTGAATGAAGGCAAATTCATTTTATCAATATAAATGCAGTGCAGTTGTTTCTAAAGAGACAACACGTTCCTTGGAGTTTCAATAGGTTGAGTTTCATTACTATATAAATATTTTCATTATCAGGTTAGGTATGTAAAAAGAATTCTTTGAGAGTTTCTGGCACAATGGCCTCTAGTGGCTCTCAGAAAAGTGGTGGTTTATAATGTCAAAGATCTGCTTGTCTTTGTTCCTTCCTTTGGGGTATACAACATGAAGGATCAATTTCAAATATGCAGTAATTGATAGCCAGGAATAGAGATCCTAGATACAAAGTGGCTCATAATCCCTGTACCAGATTTGCACAGAAGTTAAATTTCATATTAAACTGTTTTAAAGGTAGAGTCCCATCTTACCCAGTTTAGGGTAGAGATGCTTTCCCTTTTTTTTTTTACACATTATTACACTGAAAATATAGATTACTATTGGTGTCTGTGTAAAGCCCTAAACACAGAGCCATGGAGTCAGGACTTTGGTTTTAGTTATTACCTTCTTTATCCTGTGAACTTTGCCTTTTGCAGTGGATAGTAGCAAGACTTAAGTAGGAAGAATTCAGAGAAGCATACTCCAGGTGATAGGACAAGAAGAAATGGCCTCAAGTTGCATCAGGGGAAGTTTAGATTAGATATTATAAAAAACTTCTTCACTGAGAGACTGGTCAGACATTGGAAGAGGCTGCCCAGGGAAGTGGTGGAGTCACCATCCCTGGAGGTCTAGTGGGTATGGTAGTGTCAGGTTGGGTTGGACTAGATGATCTGATAAGTCTTTTCCAAACTGTGTGATTCTGTGATTCAGGTCTGCAAAATAGTCCTCTTCCAGGATGGGATATATGAGGGTTTGACTCCGCTGGGTTCAGGTGAGCCAAGGTAACCTAGGATAACTTTGGTCGCTGGTTTTCATGGCAAGAAATGTAAACTTGCAGCAGTATTCTTAAAAGTAGGACATCCTACTTCTTGCCAAAAAGGAAGCAGTCATACACTGAGAAATACCTAAATCAGACACCTGATTACCTGAGTCAGTATTAATATGTGAGTCCTAATTTTTTTGTAGGCACTTACCTCAGCTTTTCAGGGAAGTTCCTAATTCTGTATAGGCACCAGACATGCTCTTCTTAAGGGCTTTTTTTATTTTCTCTTTATTGCTCCACCCATTCATTGTGACTATTTCTGTGATTCTACTTCTGAGATGCCCAACAGCCTCCTTTTGTGTAGACTGAACCTGGCTTTTTAATTCTGACTTCTGAGGTTTCCCTGTGCTTTGAGCACATAAAAGTTCAAACCCCATACATGATGAGCAGAACTCATCATTCATGGCAGCTAAGCAAGAAAAACAAAACAACCAACCAGTGGTAGAGAGTTCTCTTGTTCACTACCTAACTTTTCTCCTGTCCTAACCTAAATTCAGATTCTCTGCAGCAATTTGCTGAAAGTCCTTGGGCAAACTCATAGTATGTATTCATGTTCAATCATTCACTTTAGGAAGGTCCTTTGCCTTGTACTGAGCTTGCTTGTCCTTATCATTTCAGCTCATGTTCTGTCATTTGCTTAATGTCTTTGGAAGGAGTACAGTGCTTTGATTGAAAAAGTCATTTTTACAGTGGGGATGAACTAAATGAACACGGGGGAGGATTCATTATGCTGAGAAGAGCAGGCAGAAGACCTTGACTATATTTCTTCCTCCCTTCTCATTTTAGGGAGGTTAAAAGGTAGGAACAACTTTAGTAAAGACAGTTGGAGTAAACCTGCATAACTTTTGCTGCCTACACTCAGTTTCAGAGTTGGTTATGAACTCTAAAAGTAGAAAATGCCTCCGGGTTGAAGGGGTGGAACTTTCATTTGAATCTGAAATGCAGAAATTAAGTGGGTTTTGCTGGCATCCAGATAGGTGTGTAAACAGGACAATTTCATTATTATTATTTTTTTAAATGTAAGCTCAATTTTGAAGGACGGAATTATAATTTCAGCAAACTATAATATAAATACCTGTGAATCATATACAAAAGTACTACAACCAACTTAGTTGTCTTTTCCTCTAAAGCCATCCTCTCATGTAGAAAGCATGCATCTATAGCAAGAGACTAATGGGAAATTATTTCTTTGAGGTTTTCAGGAAGAAGAACAAGACATTATAAAGGTACAAAAGAGAAACTTCTGGGAATGTTTTAATTGGTAGACACTGGAACCTCATCCTTCAAGGTGTGTATATTTGAATGCATATAAAATCATAAACGAAGCTTTGGTAGGTAGGGTGCTGGATCCCACACAAAGTTACATGATTCAGCTTTCCTGAAGGCTACACTGACCTTAACCAATTCAGATGAATTTAGATCTACAGCATATTAAGTTTGAAATGGGTCAGAACTTCTTTTCACATAATATTCAGATGTTTTTGCAAAGCATAAGACTCTCTAAATTGAGCTAAGAAGAGTGAGATTTCTCCCTTTGGGTCAGTTGTACTTACCATTATTTACCTTCATGGAAGTACAGCATAGGTGGTGGTGCTTTTTTTTTTTTTTTTTTAATTCTGCTTCTAGCCTTCATGACATCTTTTAATATGTCATAGAATCATAGAACAGTTTAGGTTGGAAGGGTTCTTAAAGATCACCTAGTTCCAACTCCTCTGCCATGGACAGGGATACCTTGCACTAGACCAGGTTGCTCAAAGCCTCATCCAGCCTGGCCTTGAAGACATCCAGGGATGGGGCATCCACAACATCTCTGGGCAACCTGTTTCAGTGCTTCACCACCTTCTCCATGAAGAACTTCATCCTGATGTTCAGTCTAAATCTATTCTCTTTCAATTTAAGCTTATTGTCCCTTGTCCTGTTTCACCCACCAATATCAGAAAATACGTGGGAACAGAGGTCTTACTTAAAATATATATTTTGCAGAGATGTCTTCAAAAACAGTATGATAATGTGAAACAAGTTGCAACAGAAAATGAGATTCATTATAAAGTTTGCTGTTCTCGCTTCCTTTCACAAAGCACATTATTTTGTTCCTGGCTTCTCAATGTATGCACAACAACCATCACAAATGAATCAAAAGTTCATATCACCTGTCCTGGTTTTAGCTGAAATAGAGTTAATTTTCTTCCTAGTAGCTGGTATGGTACTTTGTTTGGGATTTAGGATGAAAATAGTCTTGATAACATACTGATGTTTTAGTAGTTACTAAGCAGTGCTTATAGTAAGTCAGGGACTTAGCAGCTCCTCATACTGCCCTACCAGCAAGGAGACTGGAGGGGCACAAACAGCTGGGAAGGGACACAGACGGGACAGTTGACCCAAACTGAACAAAGGGATATTTCATACTATATGACATCATGCTCACTAGATAAACTAGGGGGAAAGCTGGCTAGGAGCCACTGCTCCAGAAGTGGCTCAGCATCGGTCAGCGGGTGGTGAGAAATTGCACTGTGCATCTTCCTTTGTATATACATTATAATACTTATTATAATTCTTACTGTTACTACTATTGTTATTATTATTATTTTTTCTGTCATATTAAATTGTCTTTATCTGAATGCATTAATTTTACTTCTGGGTGTATTTTTTTTTTATTTTCTCCCCCATCTCCTTGTTGGGGGGAAGTAAGCAAATGGCTGTGTGGTGTTTAGCTGCCTGACAGGATAAATGCCAATACCACCTTTCCGCAAACTCTTAATTAGCAACATATTAGTGTCTCAGACAAACAGAAGAAAATCTTGTGAACAGCATAAAGTTTTCCCTTTTGACTCTCCTACATGGGAAGTCATTTACAAATGGTTAAGCAGGCCAGATCTTGTGAAGGTTCAAAAGAGGGCAAAACGTCAGAGCTCTGAATTCACAGCAAGAGACCTTGTCTTACAGCCCCTCTGTCCCAGCATCTTTTATGTGTAAACAACAAACACGGATTCTTAACTAAAACAAAGCACTACACTGCATGCATAATTCTCCCCTTGAGGAGCGGAAAAGAGAGGACAAATTACATGTGACAGATGTTAGCTACATCACTTAAGACACTACTGAAAAGCATTCAGGATTTATCAGAAAGGTATAGTGTAACATTGAGAACTACCTGAACAAGATCTGAATGAGAAAGTTGACATACAAACCTTGGAAGAACACATACTATTATGGTTATCCTACTACTGCTTCACAGAGGAGTTCATTCAGAGCTGACATATGGTTTCCTTCAGGTCACTACACTGTGTCATGGCAATAGGTTTTTGAATAGTATGAATGTAAGCTATGCTTCATCTACAAAATCCTCATACTTCCAGGCCCTGTTTGGTATAAAAAGCAGATTCAGTGACAGATTAAGACACCTAAGATGAGATGTCTACTTCTGTAGCAGATGTGGAAGTTCCCACTATACTCAAAGGAGCTTTAATGAGTCATTATAGTCTAGATAATGATTTACAGAAGTGTAGTGTTTGTTTTAGGGGGGCTTGAATTGTGCTCTAGGCTCCACTAATTAGGTGTGCTATTCAGTTACCTAAAACCAGTCATATGATGCCACCTGAGCTGCTCTGATATAATCCACCTGCCCTACAGCCACTGCTTCAGAGTCATATGGGTCTCCTATAAAACCTTGCTTGAACCTATCAGTCCCAGATGGATGTTTTGGCAACTGATTCAAACCCTGGCTGCCCACTGGCTATAACAGAAGCTCAGATTCCTTGCTCATGTATAGGCATCTTCATACAGACATCTACATGTGAGGACCTCAAGGTAGAAATGAGTTTTATTTCTTCCCTCCCTGTATCAAGCCAAGACATAAACACAAGTTTGTCCTATGATTTCCTTAGACCTGAGGTTTACACTGAATTAAATATGGACCCACAGAATGGGAAAGAAACACTGCTGAAGGACAAGAGGTGTCTCATTTGCCTGACAGTGGGAACCAGGATGAGTGGGTGCCAAAGAACCTACAGGCCGCTGTACATGTAGCCTAGCAGAATACACAGGGCAGATGAGAAAAACAAGCAAATATGAGTGAAGAGCCTGAGAGTGCCAAAACAAGTTGCCACCATCAAACGGTTAAAAGAATGAATTATATATGATCACAGATTTAAGTCTACATAAATATTTCTGGATAAACATTCCATGAATCCTGATATATACTTTGCACACACTAGTATTGTGTTCTTTGCCTGCTTTTCTTATGTTTTACCCAACATTTGCTTGTTACCTAACATGTTTCAGCTGTGCATACACTATATTGTACTATTTTCCTGTAGTTAATATATACCTCATTTAGAGAGTTAAATTCAGTAACACATACCTCATATGTTTTTCTTACATTAAGTAGAAAACACGGATTAAACTTGTTAATTGTCATGATGGCTGGTTAGAGAAGTAATATTGAATAGCTTCATTACATTAGTTCAGGATGGGGTCATCATCCTAACATGTGTGAATTGCATAAAACCCACTGGAGAAATTCGGATCTGTTGTGGCCTGCTCTGTTCTTGCCATCTGACTAATATAATAAAGGTGGATGGCAGTGAGTTTCATGAATCATGCTGGATGTGCCAGTTGACTGTATTCTTTTTGTATTACCTTGGCTCATGTGCAACAGGGCTAATTGTTCCCAGAATTGTCCAAACTGCATTGTATGAGCAGCATTGTTTAACTGGTTAAATCTTGTGCAGTAGGGTAGCATTTAGACCTACTACACACATGTAAGTGTAAGGTCATGTGGCAGAGGAATTGCTGATATTATGCTTCTCTCTTACACTGGAGAAAGGTTTATGATTGTTTGCCCAGAGAGGTTGAAAATATTTCTTGGGTGATTAGAGCACAGTAGTCATTACTCTCTATAGAATTCTCAAATAGTAAGTGACTATAGCTTGACTTTAAGTCTCTGTACTCTGATGTTCTTTGAAAAACTCAAATAATAACAATATAATCTACTATCTATTAAGGCTGTCATCATCATCTTGAAGTCCAGTTTAGAAGGAAAACATCTCCAAACCTCATCTGGCTCTTCCTGGGCATTTCTCTACTTTAGCCATCATTTTTTCTACTTAAAATGAAATGTTTTCTTCCCCTTATTTCTCTTTTTAGATGGGCAAGAGGAGGAAATGACTGTATGTATCTGAGAAGTAGCAAAAAATTCTATATATAAAATGCTGCCTCCATTGCAGAGAATATTTTTTCTCTTTGTAATACTAGCTGCCTTATGAAATAGCAACAGATTTGAAACTGCATTTTTAATATGACTAAAGCCTGCTATTGTCTTCAGACACTGTACTTTGAAGGAAGAGAGCAACATACTTGGAGTATTACCATCCTGTTGTAATGTAAGCAATTAATCTCTCTAGTGCACTTTCCTGTGCATTCTTCTTTTGGATGTTCACAGAAGGCTTCTACAAAAATATTTTTACAAACTGTTAACTGAGTCTGTTTTGATTTGTTCAGGTGAATAGAAGTTGAATGACAATAGCAAGGGAGGATCTGCTGGCAGATTATGTTTGAAACCTCCTTCTGCCTGCTGCTTGCCTTCTTGTAAAAACAGGGAGGATGAATCTATTCCACCATGTCAAAGCAAGGGTTTAGTGGTATCAGCAGCTAAAATAAAGTAAATAAATAAATAAATAGATAGATAAATAAAGAGAGAGAGAAAATAAGAAGTCACTGATTGGAGAATAAAGGGCTACAGGTCTTAGGTATGTTTGAATCATTTCCACTAATAAAGTTCCTAACTACTTCTCCCTAATACAGGTGATTCACTGCCACTCGACTTTTCAACACTATTAATGCCCATTTTAAAATATCCATGAGATGGATTACTGTACTAAATACTTTACAGTACTGGGTTTGCGGTCAGGATTTAGTGGAAAGCTTCTTTCTCCTGTAAATCAAGCTATGAATATTGATTGTGGTACCTTCTACTTATCTAAAAGTTTTATGAGGCTTTAAAAAAAAAAAAAAGAAAAAGTACTGACTCTGTTTAGTGGGTAAGACCCTTTTCCAGAAACTAATCTGAGGAACATCTCTAATATATGCCAGTTCAGTGTTTATATAGTTAAGAATGACTTCATAACAAAGTGCTGCCAGTCCAGACCAATTTATTATATGCAATACCAGTGTTAAACTGCCTTAAATCAATAGTTAAGAAGACAGGAGAGTGCTTGGGTATAATAAGTCATCATTTTAATGAAATATAGATTATTCCAAGACTATTAAACAAGCAGTTGGTGTCAGGAAAATTGTTCACTTTTTCAGTGCTAAACAAAACCATCTATTTTAATGGAGTAAAATCAATAAGCAACTGAGACCTGCCACGTAGCTTGAATGCCTAAGTAAATGTATAGTTAGAACTGCCCATTGATAAGTAGATGGGTTACTGCTTGCATGTCCTGATCACTAAATCTGATTAAAGGAAATTGTTTAGGGGGAGATAGAAAAAAAGGAAGAAGCAGGCAAAAAATGTGTTCAGTTAACCACTTATTTTGCTTGAAAAATACATTCCAATCCTTTTTTCTGAAAATATTTTCTAAACTGCATAGATAATGGGGACTGAGGATAATTCACGAATGGGGTCTCTCTTGCATTTGAAAGAAACAATTATACTCTATAACAGTTGAAAGAAACTTAGGGGTCCCTAAGTAAACAGTAATTTAGAAAGTTGCCTCATGGTACAAATAATTTATTTCCAATAAGAATCACAGATTTACTTAATGTTTTCAGGATTATTTTAAAGGGAAAAAAAAGTCTAAAACTATAGCAGGGTTGCAAACTAACTTCTCATTCATCAATAAAAAAAAAGCCATTCTACATCAGGATGAAACCAAAGCCTATAGTCCTTATGCTGTGAAAATACTTCTTCTTTGGACAAAAACCTGGATAGCCAGAGTGCAAAAGCAGGCAGGAAAACCCTGAATGAAATCTCTGTTTAAGAAATAGACTTTATATTTGCGGATGTTTTTCCAAAGGCTTTAAGCACTTCAATATTTTATATTTTCAATGAATTTTTTCTTTTTTTTTTTTTTCTTTGTAGAATAATTAAATATTCACTTGGGTAAAGAGAGAATTATTTTATAATATGGCATTTAGGGCACTCAGCTAGAATGCAGAAGACTTCTATCTGAATGCTATTAAGGAAAAACTTGAAATTATGTCTCTCGTGGTTGAACACACTGGTTCTTAGGCAGTTAGCTAATCATAGGACTTCTTTGCTTTGATCATTTCTATCATGAGACTGAGAAAATTCCCAATGCTTTCCAGTGTTGGCTGTTCATAAAATTTCCACTTGGAAAAATCATAAGTTTTCAGTGAAAGCTCAACTCCAGATTTCTCATCTTAGTCTAGCTATGGTTCACTAAATCACATCCCATCCTGTTTCTTCCACCAACAGTCTCTGTTGACACTGCCTGATAGTAAAGCATGTTTCATGAATAAGTCTCAGAGTTGCTATCACTTGCCAAATTGCAACTCCCAGAGGTACACGACTGAAAAACTCCTAAGAGAAGTCATTAGGCAAACATCTCTACCTTGGTCTATTGGTTTATATTTTTATATTATAATAGTGCATTAATTTATGAATTGCGTTAGGTTTGATTTGCAGCTGGTTGTCTCTGAACACGGTTCAAAAGTAGTCCCTTATTTGAAGGAAAACCGAGATTTTTATAAAATATGCTTGAAGGCAAACACCATGAGTTTTGAGATGATCATTAATGTTGGTAGCTAAAGAAACCTATCTTGCAACACATTTGCTTACATATATACATCTAGTGCTATTTGATGTCCTAAAATATTCCACCTTACCACCCAGTGCCTCGCTGTAGATGCAGTAATAGGAATTCTCAATAGGAAGAGTATTCTTTTATAGAATACAAAGAATGAATGGACATTGTAAGATTGTTCTTGAAAGCAAACCTGGAAAAATTTCTCCACAGAGTCCAGCTGGCATATTAGAAGACATCTTTTTAAAAGAATAATTCCAGGAAAGCCAAGAAGACATGATATTCCATAACATTTTTTCTGCTTTTTCAGTTATTGGTGAAATGAATATAACACAGTACATAAATGCATATCCAAACAACTCCTTTTCATTTTTCCCCTTCCATAATGTATCAATATATTTTTAAGCTAAACCCAGCAGGTAGGAAGATCCTATATTATACTCAAATAAGACCATTTGACTCTGAATTACAGTATGTTTCTTCTCTATATTTTTTTTTCTGGGTTTAGCCCTGCTGTTTTCTGAAGATGAGTTAAAGATCCTTTAGAATAAATCCTCATGACTGCTTAAGTAAACGTTTTCTACAGAGATGTGTGCAGTTAAATATTACTTTTTTGTGACATCTAACTCCGAGACATCCTTATCCAGCAACATGGATTTTTTTCTTCCCCTTTTCTTCTGATATAATTTTTTCTCTCATTAAAGGCACTTTATTTAAAGCTGGTGGCCTTCAGCAATAATAGTATCTAGAAAAAATAAAGATGACAAAAATATATTGCTCAGATTTCATATGCCAGTCAGTACAGATTGAATACAGGAGTCAAAGTTGTTCCAGGTGTTTATGTAGAGAATAAAGATAAAAATTCTTGTTCTTCTATCATTTACCATTCTCAAGGACTATGCAAAAAACTTTTCTTAGAGGACAAATCTGATAGTAAGGGAATAGCACAGACAGCTCTGGGGCTGGGAGAGGGAACTGAAGAACCCCACTGCCCTTTCAGCTGCAAAAAGATAATCTGCTGCAGGGTGTGCAAGCAGAAATCTGTTCTTTGAAAATTACATCTTCTCCTTGTCTATTTTCTTGCAGACGCTCCGTGCTATGAACAAGACCAGATCAGATGTTTTGAATGAGACAGGTCTGATTAGGGTAGTAATTTTTTTCTTATTCTCCTGTTTGGCTGAAGAAAATGAGAGTAAATTCTTGTCTCACAGTTGTCATCAATTACTGTTTTTTACAGAGTTCTAAGAATAATATTCCTTTGTCCAGAAGAATAGTATTTTGTCACTTCTCTGTTCCTTGCTTTCATGTATTCGATAGAATTGTAGAATGTTTGGGTTGGAAGGAACATTTAAAGGTCATGTAGTCCAAACCCCCTGCAATTAACAAGAACATCTTCAATTAGATCATCAACTAGAACATCTTCAACAGCATGTTTTACATTAGTTGACTGAGGTGAAATTTGAAGTTACCACTGTTAAGGACACAACTTGAATAAGTATTTTACTTTTTTTTTATTGTCTGTGCATCACATACTTCAAATATATTTAGAAAACAAACACACATTCAAACAAAAAATATTTTTTTTTTATTCATGGGTTGTTTTTTTGGGGGGTGGGTTTGGTTTTGTTTTTTTCCCCCCCCCACTCTAAACTCCAGTCTTGTATTGCTGATAAAACAGATTAGAACAATGAGTCTATGGACAGTGCACAGTGAGAGAAACTCACGAAAAAGAACAGCATGGAATTTTGGAACTGCTGCACTGAATCAGCAGACTCACAAAAGAGTAAGGAATTCCCTCCCATTTTGTTATAAGGTTCAGAGTGGACCCTTTTGCTTTCTAAACTGTCTCTCTGAGGAGTCTAGAGGAAGCTGAATCAACTCCTAGTCCCAGCACTGGTTAATGGTTTATGTCTAAGGGACTAGGTGTAGCGATCACAGTATGGTGAATCTGAGTTTTGTATAACTTTGGACTAACAGCAATTTAAGATAATAACAATTTAAAGTTCATTAACATCATTAAGATGAACAACAAAATTAGATTATATGATCTCCTATCAAAACTTAACTCTCAATCAATCAACACAGAAAGTTATCAACATTAAATTGCATACACACAGAGATATCAGTGTAGAGACAAGCAGATACAACAGGTACACCTGTGAAAATTTCCCCTTCAGTAAAAAATATCATGTCAGACACCTTTGCATATCTCAGTGGTTGAAGAGTTGACCTTCAAGGAGGTTTCAGCCCAGGTTTTGTCAACAGTCTTCTGATTTCACAAACTTAAGATCTTGTGAGCTCTAAGAGGCATTCCATTCAGAGGGAAATGCTAGACACAGTCTGTTATAGTCCAGATAAGTTCAAAGGGCCTTCCTTGGAATCTCTGTTTATAGGATCACAAGACGATTGACTTCAGACACCAGTAAATTTCCTCCCTGGCTACAGCTGAGGTTGATAATTACTGGTACTAGCTGGCCGGAGTTTCAGTGAATGGGAATCAGGGAATGATTAGTTGTTCCATTCTTATTCTCCACTGGGGTGAGGTAACCACGGTCCTGGTACACACTGTGGTTGGGCTGCTGAACTTTGGTATGGTTAGTTGTATTCCCCACCACAGCAATGCAAGAGTGTTTTTGTATGATCAAGGGATGCTTAATTTCCAAATTCACTGCCCAATGGCTAAGGCTTGACAGGAATATTTAAGGTTATAAAGCAGTCCAGGAGCTGGAGGGGAGGGGAATGCACAACCATGCAGGGCTAACTCCACTTCCTATCCAAAAATGAAGAAATAAAACTAATAGCCAAGAATAAATTAAAACAAACAGGTATTTATCCTTCCTCTTCTGCCACTATAAGAAAAAGGATGTTTCCACCCTGTCTTCCCTGATTATGGTTCCACTGAGAAAGCTTAGAAAAACCTCATTAAGTAGATATTCTTCTGGGGTTTTGCAAAATTAGACTGTGAAGTGCTTTATGGCAAATTAGAGCAGATAGAAATGCAAGAAAATTGAACTCTTAGGCTTGTATGGACAACACTGACTTGTAAACAAAAGACATCATTTTCACCATCCTGACCACTCATTACTTCAGTATAAACAGTAATTCTAACCTTACATGATCTTGAGTTTGTTGTACGTTCATCCTTGGCTATACAAAGCTAAACAATGTGCATGGAAAAGCACAAAAATTCAATTTCCTTGCCCAGGGTACAGAAGATGGGCTATATACATACCCAGAAGACAGGTCAGTCCTTCTATCTAGAATCCTTCAGCTGTCCAAGACTAGACAAAAAGGGGATTCCATGTGAAGAAAAGAAGAAAGAATGTCACTGCAATCCTGTGAAGCAGACCTCCAGCTTCCTGCAGTCTTGTGCCTCAAGACCTCCTTGAATCCAAGGTTGTATCTTTAAAAGAGTAAATACAGATGCCATCTCTTTCTTTTTTTCCCATTGTTCTGCTCTGGTCAGGTTTGCTGTTTTCGGTTGGGATAGTGTTAATTCTCTCTGCAGTAGCTAGTATGAAGCTATGTTCTGGTTTCATGTTGAGAATAATGTTGGTAACACACTGATGTTTTTAGTTGTTGCCAAGGATTATTTACATTAAGCCAAAGACTTTGTCAGTTTCTCATATGGCACCTGTGTTCCCAGGTTCTTCTCTACAAGATGCTGGGAGGAGATACAGCCAGGACAGCTGACCCAAACTGACCAAAGGATATTTCATGTCATCAGTATTTAAGCTGGGAGAGCTGACTTGTGGGTCTGGGCTCTAGGGTCTCTCAGACTATGTCTATCCTTCTCTCTTTGGCTCTGGGTACTGACAGGGCATTGGTCAGTGAGTGGTGGTATCATTTGTTGTTGGGGTTTTTTTGTGGGTTTTTATTTTTTTTGGTGTGTGCTTTTTTGTTGTTTTGTTGGGGTTTTTTTCCACTATTACTTTCATTACATAGTAGTAGTAGTAGTAGTGGTAGTGTTTTCATTACATATTATTAGTAGCATTATGAGTATTGTTAGTATTATTAGTATTGTTAATATTATTATTTTATTTCATTTATTTTCAATTATTATATTGTTCTTAACCTATGAATTTTCTGGTTCTCTTCCCTATTCCACTGAGTGAGTGGAGAAGAGAGCGAGCAGCTGTGTGGTGCTTAGTTGCTGACTGGGGCTAAATCATGATGTCAGGAAACTCATCAGTAACTTATCTGAGCTTTCTCAGCTCTCCAAGACTCTCAGCATCCCATGAAAAGTTGGTATCTTCCTTAGGGAGACCTCCAGAGCTTTTACTAGGTTTTGGAACATGGGGACAAAATGCAACTTCAGGTTTTGCACCATAGCTTTTAGCACCAGAGTGATGTGTCTATTAACTGTTCTATAATAGCAGGACATGAGTCCATTATATCCATTTTAGTTGTTAGTCTTACTTTTTAGAAATACATTACTAGGTGAATAAGCATGTTTAGAAGAGATAGATTTTCAGATAAGACTATATTTTACCTCCCAGTGTGAGAGAAGATAATTTAAATTCTGTGATTCATGAATCAGTGCATTAGAAGCATACAAATGTAAAGAAAATTGGGTCAATCTCCCACCCTAATACCAAGTTAAGCAGCTAGACAAAGATGTATGTGAACACATTGTTTAGCAACATTCATCTTTTTGAAGGGCCTGCTTCATCATTGCACTGTGCCATCGTTGTCCTGGGACATCTGCTGAAACTGCAGTTTCAAAGATGTTCCTGCTGCACAAGTTTACAAGTTACATGAGAGGAAAGAAAAAAAAAAAAAAAAAGAAAAACAGGAAGTGGGAAATGAGTTAGAATTTTTTAAGTTAAAAAGTGTACATAGACGATGTTAAAAACTGCAGAGGTGAGTAAATCCTAATTCCTTACAATGTGGTTGGAAAACAGATAGAGACTTCACTAAATGGGTGAAAGATACTGATTTTATTTGAGACATCATTTTACAAATTCTGGACTGACATGTTCTCCAGATGTTCCTGTTTAAGAAGTAAATATTCTACATGTACATCCAGCTGGGGAACCACTGCATGATAGAAAAAAATAGAATAAGACCAAAATTTTAAATTTTTTTATAATTGTATTTTTCAGTAAATAAATGTAAACATAATATTATTTTTCACATATGCTCAGTGTTGACTGAAATATTGAGGAGAGGAAAGGAGAAGGTTCAAACTCAGAAAGGCCTCTTCTTACAGATTCAAGATACCAGGGCATTTTATCTTACCCATATACACACAGTAAGTCAACCCTTGTCATCTTCTTCATCTTGGTGGCATGTGAATGTAAACCTGTATTACTGTCATTCTTTACTAAAACTCCATGCTATAAAGAATGACTGGTTGCAGAGATATTTTCTTCCCATATATAAATAGCAGTACATTAACTAATTGATTTTGAGTAAAATTCACCAGCTTTTCAGGGGCTTCAGAACTTGATTGCACATTAACTTTGGCCTTTAGATTCAGACGATGTCAAATAAGATAGTGTACCTTTGTGCCATAAGTCTCACCCAATAGGTTTAAAACATATATTTTGAATGTTTTCTCTTTGGCAAGTTATGATTTTCACTGGTAAGAACTTAATTATTGATACAAGAGAAACACTATTAAGTATAATTTAAACTCTCAAGCACATTTTTTCTTTTTTTTTGTCTAAGAGTACAGGTCACTGCATAAGAAAGTAATAGATATTTAATGACATTATCTGAAAACACAGCACCAGTAGAAAAATAGCATGGAAATGGGTATTACATGGAGTACTCATTTATTGTTTGCCATATGCAAAAATAGGCATTTTTTACAACATAGATTTTTTTTTTTTTTTACACAGCCTTGCATGCAAATACTTTTTTCTGTTCATAGTTACTATTTAATCAATAATGCATGTATATAATACTGTTCTGCAGCTCAGTTCAACTTTTTGTCATCTCCATTTGTGAAATATTTAGAAATAAATTAATTTAACTACTCATTATTTATACTATCTATAATATTATTCCCTGTTTCTAGCAAATTTTGAGTCAACCTGTCTTATTTTCTTTTAGTAAATTATTACAATACAAACATAATTTATCCAGATTGTTTTCATCTGAATTTGCATATCAGAGTATTTACTGTTTGTGTTGTGGATTTAGTTGTCAGTTACATGAAAATTTTTCTCTTTGGCTATATAACTGAAATTTATGAAAGAGAATACTAACAAATAAGGGCATAATGGAAATGTGTATTGGGTGAACATTTTGGCACAGTACAATAATACATACTAAAATGCATTAAGCTTTTGAAATCTGTGAAATTGTTTTTAATAATTCACTTCCTTTGATAATCACAAAAGGCTAATCACCAACAACTGGCAAATATAATACAATACCTAAACGAAGTGCTTTCATTCTTAAAATGTATACTAGTTTGCATTTTTATGTTTTCAAATTATTTAACTGTATTGTAGCTTCAGAGAAATACAATCCATGAGTAACAATTGTAAACAGTTTGAAATCTGCTGTTGAAAGGGTTTATACAATTAGTTATATCACCTTTCAACAGTGCATATTAGCATTAGCATGTTAAATTTGTTATGACAAAGCCTGTCTTCTCAGGAGTGGCCACAGAATATAGCTCTATCATTAAAAGTATCATAGGCAGATTTATTTTATAAGTCTCATCTTGTCTGACTTTGGACCTAGCTGTGTCTGTGACCTAGCTGTCAAAACATTTTTTGTTTGTTTGTTGGGTTTCAGTAGTTAATGGAGATAAATAGACATTGCCAGGTAGCTATTCACATAACCTCTGTAAGAAACAACTGCCTTGGCAGATGGGAATCTCATCCTGCAAATACCTATTTTTCTACTGTCTGTAATATAGGATCAAGCTAACTACCTCTGATACAGATGTCTGCAGTCAGGTAGATGTCTAAATGTAGGAAATATGAAACTTACTCCTTTTGTTCTGCAAAATCATTTCACATGATTTCCCTGACTGATATTTGTTCTGTTATGAGTCAAGTAATTCAACTAGAGACTTTGATGACTGTAAAGGATTATTATCAGAATATGGCAGGAGCAGAGGTTCACAGTCCTTACAAATGGGAGAACTGGCAAGTTTGCAAATTTACTGACAATCTGCAGACTTAACCTTGAGGTAAGATCAGCCTCAAGGTGATTTTCCATGTGTGGATGCAATAAGCAATGAAGATTTGCAAGAAGTATTGAATGCAAAGGAATAATAAAATAAAATTTAAAAAAGTTAGGATAAGAAAGATTTTTCTGAATAGCTTCATTACTTTGAGTGCCCTATTTCACCTATAGTAAGAATATGAAGCTGGTGGGGAGCCAGTCATATGTATATGAGGCATAGTATTCCCTTTCTGTACTTCTGCAAATATACTTCTACTTCTGACTTATAGCTAGGTTGCATGGATCTATCTTCTGAGACAATTCTGGAGAATTAGGAAATTATATCTGAAAAAAATTGTTATGTTGAGTCTTTAGAAAGAGCAGGAAATCTCCTTAATTTCCACAGAGAAATTTTTTTTGGCCATCTTTGCAACCTATGCTTGACTTATGCTTTGGTAAAATTCAATTATGAGGTTTATCTCGGATGTTTGTCTGCTCCTGAAATGTGATTTTCATGTAATTCCAACTTACCGAAGGTGTTCTATATCCTTTCAAGGGCAGCCGGTATGTAAGACAGAAGGGTATGCCTTTAAGATTTGCTAACTCAGCACAAGAAGAACATGTTCTCTTCCGGTGAATCAGAAACTGATGCCTGAAGTGTACTGACCATGTTCTCCTCATAGGTCATGTTGGAGAAGTGAAACACACTTTAACTCCCGGAATTCCCCGTGTTGTCTCTACACTGTTCATCAGTCCAGTTCTCAGGAAAAGACAAAAATAAGTATCTCAATAACTTCATTTCTTAATTCTGGTTAAGTTATGGACATCAATATTTTCATCATAAATGTTTCTGCCATGGGTAAGGGAATATAATTAGAAACAGCTAAAAGAACTGAGGTCTTAATTGATATAATGTTACTTTTAACTGAATAATTAAAAAAATAAAAGGTTTAATCAAACAACAAGCTTTGACAGAGTCACTTTAAAGCTTTTTTCATGCCTCTCAGGAGAAATTTTAGTGAAGACTTCTCCCCTGAGAGGCAAAATGTGTTAGAGTACAACATGTACCTTATTTCCACATTTTGTCACGTCTTGTAATTTAGTGTGTCATAGATAAATTAAAAAAAAAAAAAAATTAGACAGTAATTAATTTTGTTTAAAGATAGTCTAATCGGGTGTTTCACAAATAAAACTAACAAATTTATAAATGGGTAAATATGAATAATCTTAACATGGTCTTCTAAAGAAAAAAAAAGACAAAAATGAATGAATGATCTTACAGTAAGTAAATTAATGAATATAAAGTATATTAAATATAAAATTAAATAAAACTATTTCTCTTTGTAGACCCATGTTAGCTTGTATGTCTTCTCATAGAGTGTAAGCTATTTACTGATTACCAGGAAAAACTGTTACTGTTTGAAATTACAATAACATACCAGTGTAATCACTGCAAAAAAGCGTTAACATAATTCCTTCTCAGAGCTTTACAATCAAATCTAAACATCTGAACGGGGACCTTCTCCTTCTTGAATTGTCTTGCTCTAGAAAATGACTATAAGAAGATGCAGAATACTGAGGAAGAAGGCAGAGAGCAAGATCCTTCCTCAGTGTTATAATCCTCTCACTGTCAACCCTTCATTATCTCAAATCTGACACAGGCTGCCTTGTTAATACTCCTGTTTCCTGGGGAGTGATCTGCACTGACAGACGCTATAGCACTGTAATTCTCCTTAGCTTGGTACTTACACTGTCTTTGTCTCTGTGGTGAAATCTTCTCAGCAATATATTAAAATGTGGATTTTTCAGTTAGTCTTTTATTTAGTCAATTTTCTGAGACACTTCTATGGCTTCATTGAGTTTTAAGAAGAGTAAATTTTATTTCAAGTAAATGTGAACACCCTTCATTATTCATATAGAAGTTTTTCTGTACTCAATATAGGCTTTTCAGACTTAATGATCCTTAAAGTGTGCGTTTGCATTTATATAGTAGAAGACTTGGGCATTTTTCTTTAACGATACAGGTCTGTTTTTTCAACTGATTAGGAAGACACAGAACAGCAAAAAGTGCTAGGACTTAGATCATTCAGATGAGAATGAATTGTTAAAAACTGTAAGCACTCTAATATGAACTTAGATTTCTTGGGGACTTTAAAATTTCTAGTCTTGCCGAAGTTGGTTAAAGCTGATAACAATTATGTGGGACCTTATTAGAAAGGAATATAGATTTTTTTAAAAATTGTTATTATTATTGCATGGTTCATTCATATAATGCAATGTTGATACTCTTGTATAATCTCAGAACAGTGTCAAAAGAAAAGTTGGGAAAATTACATAAAAATTCATCTATACCTAATAGCTACCAATCAAGGAATTAAATACACAATTTGGAAGAGGTAAATGAAAACTGTGAATGTTATGAAAGATGTATACACTCTGCTAAGAGTACCAAGCTGAACAGTGAACATGACAGGAAATCTTTTTCAAAGAGAAAATAATTAAACTGCGGAACTCGTTGTAAGACTCTGCAGAGGCCAAAAACATAATTAAATTCAAGAAGTGATTAACCACTTGCATGAAGGAAAAGTCCATGAAGGGGTATTAAGCACAAAGCAGTGAATATGCGCTCTGGGTCCAGCGAACCCTCTGTTAAAAAATGCCAGGCATCTGGAGGTGAGCATCGTTGGTTTTGCCCCTTGCTCATTTCCTGTATTCAGCCTCTAGCTGCACACTACATTCCACTCTCAGAAGTTAAGATACTCATCTACAGAGAGTTTACTCTAGGGCGTTACATGGTCTGCCATGTTATTAATCAGCTGTACTGTATTCCAAAACAGTTATCCCTAAGCCTATTTCATTTAACATGCTTGATCAAATTAAAATATATTTGGAACACCTATGGATTTTGTTTCTGTGATAAACAGAGCACCACTTACTACACCTGATGGTGGCAGACAGGAACAATGTTCACTCTCATTTAGTCACCACGTTCTGAAAACTTCCTGTCCCGCGCATAGGAAATGTGCCTGTCATTGAGTCTTCAGGTGGTATGGAAAACTTGGGTCTGAAGTTATCATTTCAAAAGGAAATGCCATCACTACCAAGCTATAGTCCATTCTGTTGAGGAAGAGATGAAGTGAGTCTCTTTTATACAAGTTACTCTGCTTTGTCATTCTCCCACACGTTCTGTACTCCGTGTCTTATTCAGAGACATAAGTTAATAGCTCAGTGGTCAAGCTGCAGATCACACAGAGCTTTCTGGGTCTATTTTCAAGCATTGCTAATATATGATAGTCAAGAGCTGATTAATCTTAAGTAAGCAATCATTAATTTGAACAGAGGATAGAATCCCTTAGGAGCGTCTTGAATATGTTGATTAAGATACTCCTTGTGAGAGGTTTGATTTGAATACTCTCTGTGGTGGTTCAGGCCCAGACAACAACAAAAGAATACGAAGCCACTTGCTCACTCCTCACCCAGGTGGGATGGGGAGGAGAAAATACCATGAAAAATTCGTGGCCTGAGACAAGGACAGAGAGGGATCACGCACACATTGTGGTCACAGGCAAATCAGATCCAACTTGGGGAGAAAAATCTATTTAATCAGTTACCAAACAAATTAAAGTAGGACAACGAGAGACAAAAACGTTCTTACAAAACTTCCCTTGCCACCCCACTTCTTCATGGTCTTCGTCCTCTCCCCACAGGGACACAGGGGGCAGGGAATGGGGGTTTCCCAGTCAGTTCATCGCATGCTGTCTCTGCTGCTCCTTCCTCCAAAACGGAGAACTCCTCACACTCTTCCCCTGCTGCTCTGTGGGGTCCCTCCCATGGGAGACAGTCCTCCATGAGTCCTTCCACAGGCTGCAGTTTTCTTCTCTAACTGCTCTGTCTGAGTCTCTTCTGTGGGCGTGCGCTCCTTCAGGAGCGGACTGTTCCAGTGTGGGCCTACCATAGTGGCACAGGCACTTTGGGCACAGCCGCCTGCTCTGGTGTGGGGTCCTCCCCTGGCTGCAGGGGGGTCTCTGCTCCCCTGTGACCCTCCATGGCTGCAGGGCACAGCCTGCCCTCTCACCATGGGCTGCAGGTGGGTCTCTCCTCTGTCATACCTCCTGCCCTTGCTGACTTTTTGTGTCTGCCTGGTTGTCTCTCTCACATCCCACTCCTCTCTCCATGCTGATTCTCTCCACTCTGTTTCTGCTTCCACTCCTACTTCTCTTTTTGTGTTTTCTCCTCTTAAATATGTTTATTTACAGAGGTGCTGACTGGTTCAGCTGGTCAGAGGTGGGTCTGACTGGGAGCCCAGGGAGCTTCTAGAGCCACCCCTGTGGCCCTTCCCCCATTGCCAAATCCCACCACCACAGAAACACAACACACCTCACAGAAAGAGGATGCTCTGATACTTAGAAACTTAGCTGGCTACTGTCAGAAAGCTGTTCTGGGCTTTGAAACCTGATAAGGGGTTTCTTTCTGTTTTAATGCTTGGATGACGAAAGCTGGAAACTTTCGGGCATGTATTTGATTACCCTGAACATCACCTTTCATGTCATAAGTAACTCAAATAATAAATTCCTGTTATGATATTCTACTATCATTATAGGAGACATAATTACAGATATGTCCTAACTTCAGTTATGATAAGAATTTGTTCATAATTGACATTAGATAGAAAAAAAATCTTAGTGATTCTTCTTTTTCTTCAGAACTGAAGATCCTTCCTTTCAGCTTTTACAGATTAATTGAACCTGTTTTATCTCAGATGTCCAGTGCATTTATAGCAGTACTACTGCAAAGTTTTCAGTAGGTCTATTATTTATCTATTTACCTAGAATGCAAGTGAGATTATAAAAATATAAGACATTTCTAGTAATTGACATGTATATTTGGCAACTCTTCCTTTCATTTTAATTCTATTTTATTGTATTATATCTTTAAAACAGGATATATGTGCTTTTTTTTCATATGCTTTTTCACTTTAATTTAGGGCATGGGGGACGAAAAGTATAAATCTATAAAAAGACATCCTGATCTAATTGTTTTTGTCCAGCTCTATTCTTGGTATTGACTATTGTGAATACTAGACATAATTATGACTCAAATTAATATTTTAAATAACTAAGCACTGTTTCAAAATAAAATTATAATAACGTGATTTTACTGAAAGAGGGAAAATACACACCACACTCTCTTGTATAAATTATACATGAGACTTTATGGATGATTAATCCTAATTTTAACAACTCAAGATAATAAAACAAAAAAATACTCGAACTAGATTTTGGGGGTGGGAGGGAACAAGATTCAGATTAGTGATCACTCTTTTTGACACTTTGACGCCATATGCTGAAAAAATCCTTTATAGCAAAAGCTGTTTTTTTCCCCTTTCATGTTTATTTAAATAAACCTTGGTTTCTTCTCTCACCTAATGTTCTTATTTTCATTTGTATATGTTTATTCCCACTTCTTTGTAATTGGTTTTGAGGAAAAGTCACTGTCTTTAATGGGCCTCTGAAAAGACATTTTGGAAATAAGAAATAAGATGTTTAAAAGCATGAATCCCAGAGATAAACACATGGGACATGTACACATCTAAAAACTGTAGATCAAGCAAAAAAAATTGTGCTGACAGGTGCTTCACTGTTAAATATTTTGAATTCAAAATGCAAAACATTAAGGACCACATATCCCAGATGCCAAAATCTTCAGGTTAAGTTTGTACTTATATTTTTTAGTTCAGTCTTCACATCTATGAGATTCAAGGTCAAAATCCTTCACTTTTTCATACTTTTATTTGCCGACTCCTTACCTGAAAGATGTCTAACAAGAAAATACATGGGGTGAATATATGAAAACTGTTCCTTTACCCCTGCAATTAGAGGGAGTGCTGGATATGATCCTCTAAGTAATGCTAAAAGCCATTGGTTTTGTGAGGTATTTTAGGTTTTGTCATTCTCTCATTTCCATCTTCTCTAGGCTGGGCAGTCCTGTGGTGCTCCAACAGGAACGTGAACCTACACTGCAGATAACTGCGGTTGAATCTATAACTTGATTATTTACAGCCACATGAAAGATAATGAAGCTCATGTTACAGATTCAAAAACTTACATTACAGGAAGCAAGACTGAGTAATATGAAAGAAGACAAATACATTAAATTCAAATTCAGACATGGTAAATCAAGCAAAAGCCTGGGCACTGAAAAGAACAGGACTAAGTGGTATAGCAGGGGGGATGATAGGCCTGGAAAATGGACCTCATAGCTATGATAAAGACTTGAATGCAGGTGTCTCAAATTGAATGGGCAAAGCCAGCCATGAGAAAAAGTAGGGAAGACTGGGAAGTGGAATTGAGAAATCTGGGTGAGAAGAGAGGTTTCATTAGGACAAATGGGACCAGAAAGCAAATAATGAGAAGGGAATATGTAAGACCTCTATGTGATCTTGTTACTCTAAAAAATTTTCTATGTTATGAAAGACTACTGGATTGTTCAATTTGTATTACACAGTGAATTCACCTAAATAACTGACAAAGGCACATTGTAATTACAGAAAGACAGTTACTAGGGTCCTAAACTAGTAAAGAAATTGCAAAGTTTGTTCACTCATGGAGAAAATGCCTTACAAAAGTTTTTACTGTGGTTAAAGAAACGAAAACTGACCATTAAAACACATATCTTTTACTGTCTTCCCTTTGATGTCCTATTTCCTGAGGAAATCTAAAAAAATGGCTTTATTCCTTCTTTCTGCAGCCTCACTAAATAAATGAATATATGGACTGAATCAGGAGAATGGTTATTTTTGTCTATTTTCTAGTGTTTATGTTGTTTGGCAAGCTTACAGCATTTCTGAGAGGAAGAAAATAGAAACCATGTAGTAGTCGATGGCACCAGGAGTCAGCTCTTGTGGACACCAAGCATAAATCTTTCAGGCAGACCTGTTCACATAAATTGACCCAAAATCTTAAAAGTGACAACACAGACACCCCCCTCTCAGAACAGTCATTTTGTAAAATCAAGCAGAGATCAAGGAGGATGAGTACAGGCAAAACACTGGAAGATATGTCATGGTGGGTGGGAAAGGAATAAAGCAACATAGATACTTATCTAACAAAAAATCACATTGATCTTGATATATTAGTATGGTAGAACTTTGAAAAGTGAGAAGCAGATATGAGGAACTGGGGGAATAAACCTAAAAATTTGTCAGCAGGTATTTGGGATAAGGAGAGGAATAGACAGATAGATTAGTAGAACAAGGAAAACAAATATCAGAAAAAACAGGTGAAAAACATGCATCATTCTTTACAAATTACAATCTGGAAGGGACCCTATTATCACTCTAACAAGCAGCTAAAAAAAGGAGTGACAAAGGAAAAGAAGGAAGCTGCATATTGATAATGGTTTAAAATACACCTATTTTAAATCCATGTAAGCACACACAAAGTAGAATGAAACACATATGTCCTCTTTTTTTTTCTTATTCTAAGTTTTTAGATTAGGGAAACAAGAGGCCACAAAATCTTCCTTAGACCTTTATCTTGAAATGCACATCACAAGAAATAATAGTAACAGACAATTATATTTGTGTTGCTTTTAGTCAGGACAGAGTTAATTTTCTTAGCAGTAGCTAGTATAAGGCTATGTTTTGGATTTCTGCTGAGATGAATATTAACAACACACTAATAATTTTAGGTGTTGCCAATCAATGTTTATATTAAGCCAAGGACTTTTGCAGTTTCTCATACTGCACCTTTGTTCACAGCTTCTTCTCTACAAGACGTTGTGAGGAGACACAGCCAGTACAGTTGACCCAAACTGACCATAGTGATATTTAATTCTATTAAAACACAATGCTCAGCATATAAGATGGGAAGAGTTGAATAGAGCTCACACTCTCTCTTTTTTTTCTTTTTTTCTTTTCATTGTTCTCATTTTCATAAAATATAATTATTAGTTCTGGTAGTAATAGCAATAGTATTATAATTATCATTGCTTTCTTTAATTTATTTTCAATTATTAAACTGTTCAATTATATAAACTGTTCTTAACTCACAAATTTTCTTACCTTCTCATTGATTTCCTCCCCATCTCACTGGGGGAGGGGGGACGTGAGTAAGCACCTGTGTAGTGGTGTGTAGTTGCTGATTGAGGTTAATCTAAAACAAAACTGTGTTAAAAATATAAATTAATAAGTCTCTAGTAATTTTAGGATAATATTTTACATTAATTTTGGAATATAGTTCATTATTTTTCTGCATCATAGAATCATAGAATGACTTGGGTTGGAAAGGACCTTAAAAATCATCTAGTTCCAATCCCCCCTGCCATGAGCAGGGACCCCTTTCATTCGACCATGTTGCTCAAATCCTGATCCAGCCTGGCCTTGAAGACTTCCAGGAATCAGTTTATTAAGTGCTGAAAAAAATGAATTATTTAAGCCTTTCAGAGTAATATTGATCTCCATAATGATGTATGGCTCATCTTTTCAGATATTTTGGAATAATTATTCTATGGAAAAATTCTATCTATTTAGATTCTTACTATTGGGTCAAGGTTCTCACACCACCTTTTTAAATTAAC
This sequence comes from Eurypyga helias, assembly GCF_000690775.1. Taxonomy (NCBI): domain Eukaryota; kingdom Metazoa; phylum Chordata; class Aves; order Eurypygiformes; family Eurypygidae; genus Eurypyga; species Eurypyga helias. Next base: position 35,259 of record NW_010267447.1, read on the forward strand.
ATCTCCCAGTAGAAGCTGATGTGCAATAGAGATAGGATTTATCTTCCCTGTCTTGTAGATTCTGCTGGATTCAGCCAGGAAAGGGTTAAATCTCTTTACCGTGGCTGCTAGGAAGCTGTGTTCCTGGATGCAGGGAGCAGCACTGATAAGTTCTTAGCGGGCACTGGTCAATGCCTGCGCCAGTTTCAAGGTCTTTCCCTGCTTCTGATCCTGCAGCTGCGTTCCCAGCTCTCGCTGTATCGCTACAGGCAGTGCTAGGACATAGCGTTCAGGCACCTGACCCCAACTGA
>NW_010267448.1:0-1037 GCF_000690775.1 Eurypyga helias
CCCAAACCATTCTGTGATTCTGGAATTCAATGATTCAATGAATTATTTGCTCAGCCATCATCATCTCGATCTGCTCATAAAGGACCTGAGCATTTCCAGTCCTCAGATCCAAAGTCAAGCTGTGAAAGTGCAGGATTCTTCCCTAGTTCTGCTGATGTTTCAGGGATGCAGCTCAGCTGGTAAATGCCATACAGAGTCATGGCTGGGATACGATTGCTGAGGGATAGGTTAGGCACAACTCCCAAAATCACACACCCCTGGTGCATTCAGCTACTGCCTGAACCAGCCACTAGATTTACACGTGTAGTAGTCTGGAGATGAGGAATGTCTTTGAAATCCTGTTGGATCCAAGGGCAGTTCCTGGGGAAAGGTCTGTACAGAAAGGTATGGGTTGCCCAAGTGCAGCATGCGTGAGCATTGAACAGAAGATCGCCAGTACACAGAAGTTTTCTGCAAGAAGCTTGAACACAAAACAAATTTAATTGCTTAGAAGGTGTGATGGGCCTTGAAAAAGCTCAAGCAGTGAAGATTTCAGATAATTTGGGCAATTCCCCGTTAAATAATTCAAAAGCAGTGGTCATAACCGTGTTTGGATAATGGCTATTTCAGATTATGTGGATCTGGATAATCAAGACTGCCTGGTATTTAAGAAAGTAAATTAAGCCCGTTACAATGTGCAACGACAACCTGTTATAGCCATTGCAGCGGTGCTCTCTAGCGAAGGCTACTGACTTCCAAAGTTCCCGGATTGTGCAAAATACCTCCAAAGGAAATATCCTCTTCCTTCCCTGTGCCTTACATTCTCACCACCACGGCAATGAGGCGAAGGCACAGACAAGGATGTGGAAATAGTGTTTGTTTTCTAGTGACACTTGACACTGTCAGAACCAGCCAAGCGGTTCACTAGGTTTATATAATGGCAGTGTTCATTACTTTTCAGTCTGAGGTGGGATGAAGGGATATAAAAGTCTTATTTCTAGTATGATGCCTGAAGCTTTTCTCAGCACCGGTGCTGTTGCTGCCGAATGCCAGCCCAT
>NW_010267448.1:1071-5176 GCF_000690775.1 Eurypyga helias
GCTGCTTCGTTTGTGGTTCACGTCCCTCACTGACCACCTTACGGCAGTGGGGACTGGGGATAGATCAAGAAAATTACTCTAACACTGAATTTGTCTGATTTTTTTGTTTTCTTAATATGATCATGGGGTTGAGAGCAACTAGCAGTTAAAAAGACTATAGAGATGGCGCATAAACCTTTTTTGTGTGTTTTACCCCTCAGTGAAGAATTAACTTGATGCTTGACCAATTGTCGCTATTTTTGAAAACGAAATACCCAGCAATAATTCCTTGGAGACAGAGCCTACCTGCAGTACCGCATGACCGAGCACCCTATTGATCAAGATGTAGCAATCCCTGAATAAATCATATGCCGTGCCATTAACAAGGGTGTTGCTTGGCATCCTGCCACACAGGCGATGCTTGAACACCTTCTCCTGCTTGTGAAAGGCCGTTTTCATTGACCCAAAGATTCGAGTGCTGCAACTTATCTTTAGGAAAAATGTTTTACTGAAGAGGAAACTAAAGAAAATGGGAAAAGTCAGGGCCCAGCCAGAGCTTGAATAATAAGCTGTCTTGCCTGTTTGATTGTTGCTGATGACACTACCAGCCCCATAAAATACAGTTGCTAAATATCAGCTTTTCCAAGCAGTAAACATCTCTGAGACATAATAAAGTGACTGTTGTCTGGTCACCAATCCTTCCCACAGCTTGAGTTCTCCAGGCTACTCCAGAGCTCCATCACACCCGCTGCTTACAATGTTATCAAGTTAGATAGGAGATAATGGGGAAATGCCTAGTTTTCCATGTGTTATGGAGGGAATGGGATGCTCTTTTTTCACCTCTGCCACAACTGCTGGAGATGCTAAACCATCATGGTCTCCACTAGGAAAAAAAAAGAAACCGTCTCACTTTGGAGGCACTGGGGTGGCCCCATCCCCATCCTGCCCCATCCGCATCACTGGTCAGCAGAAACAGACTGTACTCTGGTCCCATACTGATCACACTTTTACAGGAGGTAGAGCACTTTTCTTCAGGCCACCCTAAAGAGTACAGTTGGTCTAACAGCACCATTTTTAGAGGGAGCCATTCATCAGTGTATTGCCCTAATAACTGACTTGATGAGAACTTTAAGATGTGCAGAAAATACCTTTTTTAAACAAATAAAGAAACATTCTTTTCTAGTTTTAAAAGATTGAAAATTGTGTAGATCAGAACCATGAAACAACGATTCTATTAATACCTTGAGATAGCCATATAAAAGATTTAACCACATATGACTTAAAGACTGTTCTGTCATGTTCCCATGATTCAATTTTAGACTAGTAATTTTTAAAATGCATTTCTCAAAAGTGCTCCTTGGGGTGTACCTAAAATTGCATGGGACTAGTAATGTGCCAATGAACATAATAAAAAAAGTATTTCTGCTTGTGCTACAACAACATTCAGAGATCCCAACAGGAATGATGCCCTGGTTTGCCAGCATTATGCATGTGTATAGTCTTGGTCACATGATATTTTTAAGGTCTGTAAGTTCGAAAATACACAGAAAGTCATTAGCAGATATAGAATAAAGATCAGCCATTTTAACCCCCCATCTAAAATCACATACTTGGAATTGTTATTACCTTCTCTTTTCAATCCATACTGATTTTTCATTACCTCAGACTGTGGCAGAGCCAATAGCTACAAATCCAAGCAAGACTATTTCCAGTGTTAATTATTAACAGAAGATACACAATGTAAAAATGTGTTCAGAGACCTAAATTGATGAAACTGGTTAACAGTACTGTAGCAACCAACAATTACGCAAAAGCAAAAGGAAGATCAAAAAGTGTTTGTATCGGATATTTATTCTTCCACTGGTGAGCAGTGTCCACGGCTATTGAAAGAAGCAGTGAGACACCCTAATTGGTTCTGCTGGGCTTTAGAACAGAAACTTATGTATAGCTGACATAATACTTCCTTTACTTTGGCAAAATGTTTTACTAAAGAGTGAAAGATCACAGCTGGAATTCAGCACGGTATTATCTGCTTCATCTTACAGGTCAATTGAGAGTCCACTTTCTGTAAAAAAAAAAGATAATAATTGGATTACAAATAATCAGAATTTTGGGCATTTTGGTTGAGGTGTATGAAGGCAAATATCTGGCAGCCAGGCAGGGATTGATGTAGGTGGTGTAGGCAGCAATAGCCATGTGCTCATCTTCATCCATCCTTCAAATAAACAATACATCCTCTCTTCCTGCAGGGACTTGAGTGAATTGCAAATTGATGGTTCTCATTAAGTTTGCTCGCATGCACATCTTAGTTTAGAAAAAAGTCTTCTCAAGCATGAAGCACCTTCATTAGACCACTTACCGTCAATATTTAAATCCCAGCTCTTGCTTCTAATTTTAATAGAGTCATCACACCAGTAATAGCTGAAGGATAACCTGAAATCTTTTATGTAATAATGGTTATGTAGGTCTCCAGATTTTACAACTAAATCTATAAGATAAAACATGCCCATACAGTAAAGCAGTAATTTAATAGCCTTTTAATGCAGAGACCGTTATGCTGATGCTGGCTGATAAAGCTGATAAAGCTTTGTTATCTGAAAGCAGCACTGCAGCAAATACCAAGAAGGGTATTTGATGACAAGTAGTGCTGCCTGGTTTACTTGCTTCTCCCAGCAGGTCAAGAGCATCCCAAAAAAACCATCCTTAAGGACACAATGAAAAGTGTAGGGGTCCACAGGAAATTCAGACTTTGACAAACACGTTGAAAGACATTTTGAAGCTAAGAGCATAGACAAAAGGCTTTATTTTCCCTTTAAGCAAAGTCCTTGCCAAGGATTTTATCCAGAAAACATTGTCAACTCGGATGTGTACCTCTATGGGACTCACATAATATTTGGCATCTTCCTTGACCAGGAGAGGGTGAAGGGAGGGAAGAACCCAATGCCCATGGTATCTTAGAGCAGCAACATGCTGTGACATCATCTTGAATGTGTGAGCAGTGAGTAAGAGTGGAATGAGCTAGGCTTTCATTCCTTCTTTACCCTGTTACAAATAACCTCGGCATCTCTGGCCTCATTAAGGAGAATCTTAGCCCTCCGAGAAGGAAAGAGAGGGGTCTGCTGGGCAAGGAAGGAAATGGAAAAGCAAAGCTAGGGTAATAGCGTCACAATGCACAGAGCCTTGAAGGTGAAAAAAAGGAAAATGAGCCAGAGATGAGCAAACTTTTACAAACCGTGGATGATTTTGTCCTTGGTCTGATCCTGTAGTTGGGTTCTTGCCCGCAGTGTTCCATATTGCCAGGGGGTCTGTGATATTGCTATAGGAACAAGTAATGGGGCTGTGGAAATGAGGAGGAACCCTCCATTCCGTTTGTCAAAATTGTTTTGCCACTTTGTAGGTTGTAATTGCTTACATGCTTTGACATTAATTATTATCAAATGCCTTGAGATTTGACTTGGCTGTGTAAATGCATGTTATTTGCACAATGAATTCTGGTTGTTGCAGCAGGCTTTGAAAGAAACCAGATCCTCCAGAGCATTTTGGGTCCCAGTAAAATAATTAACTCTGATAGCTACAAGTCAGGAAGGTTCTTTTTTTCAATAGAAGATTGAGGTTTTCCTAGGTTTCTGTTTCCTGCCACAAGCTGCAGGATTAGCTGTTGTGCTGTGAGCCACCCTGGCTGGCGGAGGTGTCATGGGAGACACTGGACAATGCCAACATGCTCAAAGTAACTAAGTTCCTGTTGTGACCAGGCTATCTAACCGGTTTGCTTCTTTCCACTGTTCTGCTTGCAAACAATGCCAGACCTTGAGGATACTCTCACCAAGAGGAGAACTTTCTCCAGTGCTGCTCTTTGGGGCAGTGGGGCAGGAAGTAGGAAAGGCCACAGACCCAAGCTCCAGGGAAGCCTCAATAGCACTCATGGTGCAGGATTTGGAAAAGAAGCTATGAAGTAGTGTTTCCAACCCGCTTCTCTTACTCTCGGCCTGCAGTAGGATCAAAACAGAAGTGTCAGGCTCTTGCCTGTGGCAGGGAGAGATGAACTTCTTATAGTCACAGAATCATACAGTTGTGGAATGGGTTGGGAGGGACCTTAAAGACCACCCAGTCCCACACCCTACCATGG
>NW_010267448.1:5431-18387 GCF_000690775.1 Eurypyga helias
TAAAACTTTAAAAGGTTGTTATTTATTCTAGTTACTCTTTCCTTACAAGAACAAAATAGTCTGTTTTCTTTGGAATTCTTTTTTGTTTATTTTCTTAAACTTCATAACGTCTGAATGATGTGCTACAATATTGTATCCTGGTGTGAGCAGCAGTGGCAAGTTTCTCTTCCTGACCAAGAGTCAGCGTTAGGCAAAGAGCAGTGCAGTAAATTTGAGAAGTTCCATCAAGATGTGTGAGTGCGCATCCCGCGTCTTGCTGTCTTCTTGTGTCTCTCCTGTTACACTGCACTGTCTCATTGTAAGCCCGTCATAGAAGATACTCTGATTCTAAGCTACACTTCCAGTTTAAGCTGAACTAGATTTTGCACCTGATGGGTTTCAAAAGGAGTTAGTTCACAAACCACCTTATTCTGCGTTCACAATACTGGTGATGTTAGGCAACACCGTGGACCACACACAACCTGAAAACTCCTATACAACCATAATCATATTGCAATTTATTGTTTGAGTACAACATGGGTTTCTAGAAATAAAGATCTTGTCTTTTTGTTTCAGCATTTGTTTTCATTAATGCTTGGCTGTCCTCTTCTCTTTTCTGGTGTGGAATGTCCACACCAGATACTGAAAGATTCTTTTAAGGAACACCGTAGAACACAGAGAAGCTGTCTTTTGTATTCGAAAGTTGACATGGAACATTTAAATCTCTGAAGAATCCACTCTGAATATAGGCTAATAAAACAGCAAACTCCTGCTTTGGCACACTAAATGTTACAGCTGTCTCAAGGAAAAGCAATGTTGGTGATTGGTTTTGTGGAAATTAATTAAGTTTTTTCTTAGTCTCCAGCTTTTCTCCACTATGGCTACACAGTACCGTCATGCTGAACACGATGAGTTTCCATAGTCGTATCTTGTTTCAATCTCCACACGGCGTATTTACGTGTTTATTGATTTTTAATACTGAAAAGCACATAAAGAGGAAAGAAAGAGAGAAGGAGACAAAAATGGCATGCTGCTTTTTTTTGTTGGTGGGTTTTTTTTTAAACAAAGATATTTCAAGCTTCAAATAGCACATGACCACTCTGAAGAACATCTAGTTTATAATCTGTCTGCCAATAACTTTTGATGGAACTGTTTACACATGGCCTGCACCTTTTCAGAGGGTGGAGGATGATGCTGTCCCTTCTGTTGCAAATGGCCATAAAAGTAGGAAATGGGACATAAAAAATACATCAGTAATATGCCTTTGATTTTTCTTTTTGACTGCTGTCTTGCAGCTGTTAACGAAGGACCAGCACCACAGCAGCCAGCCTTGCTACCGCAGACGCAGCCTGAGCACTCCAGCAACGAGGATGCCCCCAGCCGAACCATCCCCACCGCCTGCGTCCGCCCTACACACCCTCTCCGTAGCTTTGCCAACCCCTTGCTACCTCCGCCCATGAGTGCAATAGAACCGAAAGTCCCTTACACACCACTTCTGTCTCAAACAGGTAAGTGTGAGAGGGGAAGAGTCTCCGGTACTACTCATCTGAACCACCAACGTTCCGTTTGTGAGAAAATAGAGAGCACGAGGCTGTCCCATACCTTGAAGTAATATTTGTAAGTGGTCACAGAATGGAAAGTGGATATATGCAGTTTTATGACAATAATCCAGTGTTTCATTCTGACAATCTGGAGTAGAAATTCAGGGCAAGGCAAGAGCTGAAAACCAGAGTTAACAAGTAAGTGATAAAAATGAAGAAAATGAGATGCCAGATTAATCACTTGGTCTTGTTTCCAGTCTCCTGTTATGTTACAGGAACTTGAACCAGTGCCAAATGCTCGACTCTTGTTTCAAAGCTTGCCTTTTTGATAATGAAAGGACTATTTATGTATGCTGGAAAAGAAGTGACTGCTATCTACTCCAGTGTGCAACGACTTGAAAAACAAATAGCAAGTGTGCAAGGAACAGAAAGGAAATTATGCTATATTTTTTTGAAAAAGGCTTTAGAATAATGCCACTCTTGAATGAAGACATGGACTGGTTTCATGGTGAGATTAAATGGCTGTAGTGAAAGCACTCCTTCATGGGTGGGGGACATGGCAGCAGGGGGCATGGCAGAGCAAGAGGGAACGGTGCCTCTCCAGCTCATTTCTGGGTTGGTTTCCAGAGCAGCACCATTTCTAGAGAGCTGTTTTTAATATTCACCTTTGGATCAAATGAGAATGTTTGTGTGATGTATCTGGTGTCTGTTTTGTTCATAAAGTAGGCCCAGTGCTAGAATCGGTCTTTCCCTGAAGTGGTATAATTTGAGTAACACTACTTGCCGTGGTAACCCTAACTACTAGAGCTATTAAGGAGGAAAAAAAAAAAGGGGTTGCAGACTGGTATCTCATTTTAACTGTTTGCCCTATTCCTTTAGATTGGATAATCTCCGGTTTGACTTAGCAACCTTTAAGATTTCAGCTTTACTCTTCTCTGTTCTAATAGTGCTTTCCGAGCACAGCTTTCTTGCCATACGGCGTATGTTCGGTTGATGTTCGCAACAAGCAAGCTACCAAAACATCTCTGCATTTTTACTGGAAACACCTGCTATCCATCAGCAAGTAATCCAGTTTCTGACAGCAGACAGAAGTAGATAAATCCTTATTTATTGGAGAACTGCTTTTCCCAAAGAGTGCTGCTGAATTATTTTTTATATATAACAGAGTCCATTCATCTTTGTGTAGTACTGCATTTTACATTATGAGGACCCAATTCTACTTGTCTTACTGTAGTTAGTAAGCCTGGTTACTGCAAAAGGACTATTTATTCTCTAAGTCAATCAAAGTTTACATTTTAAACAGTGTAATTAGGAGATGTGGTAGAGAGAGAGGAAGTTTTGGGGCACGTTAATTATCTTCATAAAGAATTCCATGTAAGAAGATGCAATGTTGCTTACAAGTTATGTAGGACTTTTTTATTAGGCAAATTTTAAGAACTGAAAGTTTATGGCAATAATCTGTCATAAAGCAATGGAAATAAATTTTTAAAAATGCTAAAGCAATGAAAAAAATGTGGTTTATTGGGCTCTGTCGCATAGATGAAGGCATGTTGCTGGATTATATGTGTCATTCAAACTACTGTATTCGCTGGTGTACTAAACCCAAAATTTTTACCTTTTAGAATTGTGCACAACTTCATTTCTGACCTGCCTCCAGCTATTTTGTGGTGTTGGGGCTATGTATTTCTCTCTCTATATGGTTTCTCTTGCTGTCTCAATGTACTTGTCTGCAGAGTTGTTAGCCAGACTGATGTTGTCTCCTTTAATAATTTCTTGTAGAAATTTATAAATGCTAACTTCTACCTGTGCCTCTGGGCAGTAGGGTGTGCAGAACTGATCCTGGTCATGCACATGATCTTCTTGAACCCAGATCTTGCTTCTTTTCACTTAAAATGGGAGTGGAGAGAGAAAGCACCAAAAAAGAGATGTCGAGAAAGAGCACTTAATTTCACCAGAAGTTCTGAGTATTTAATACTACTCATGAGCATGAGATCTCAGCCATAGTTAGATACCCACAAAAGAGAAATTTTGAAAAAATCTGTGACTTTACAGAGCCTGTGACGTATGTCTCTATTTGAGCAAACCTCGTAGAAAAGGTAACTGATGCATCCCTGCACTGTCACTCCTCCCTAGTCCCCACTGGCAGAGCAAGGGTGGTCGAGCTCTCTGCAGGCCAACTGAGACAATTCCCTTACCCACCATGTCTGCTAATTATAGCCCACTTAGGGACATCTCAGCTTTAAAAAGCTCTTAGCAAATTCCCATGTTGAAATAACTGTTACTTTCCTTAATCTGATAGATAGAATTAATTTTTTTTTCATTACATTTTTCTTGAACTCGAGACATTTTTAGATGTCCTATGTAATAAAATAATAGGACAATAAGAAATGAACTCATCATCACTTAAACCAATTAAACTATTCTTTGCTTGGCTGTCCTATTTTTTAAATGGCTGCCAATCAGGTGTCTTATCGCTTCAGAAAATACGTAACTATTGGAACAATCCTGTAGCATTCTTAAGGTGTGAAGAGCCGAGAACTGTAGTGCTTGATCCAGAGATTTCCAGCAAAGACATGAAAAAGCAGCAACCTGAAGCTCAGTGGAGATTTCCCTTGAAGTCCCTTCATTGCTTGTTTGCAGACTCTCCTCCCTCCAGCCCTATGCGTTTTGTATCTCATTTTAAAGAGTAGTATCTCATTTTAAAGAGTAGTTGGTATGGAAGTACTGGGCAGTAGTATCCCCCCCGTCTTCAACCAACACCACCGCCTGCCCCACAGCCAACCGCACACTGAAGCTCCAGATGTATTGGTATGTTTAGATTATTTATAGTCCTGGAGCTGATGTCCAATGTTGGCCTGCTGCAATAGTATCAAAATTAATTTTTGGATCTCGCCCAGAGAATAGATGAGCACAGGGCTTTTTCTTGGCTTTGGTTGACCTGATGCTAAAAGGAGGTACCTCCTCCAGTATTTAACCTATTCATTGTATCTCTGATAGCATGATAATTATCTGTTAAACTCTACCAGATGGTTCATAAAAAAGGCATACAGAGATCATTATTCAGTTATGTTGGATTCTGCCATGAGGCTCTGAATAAATATTTAAAAGGCTGTGCTCCCGGTTTTGGGTCATGACATCAGCCTAAGCCAGAGCTAAATCTGCCATTTTTCTTCCTTTCCCCCCACAGCCCTTTTTTTTTTTTTTTTTTGCTTGATCCCAGTAAATCTGAACTCTTCACATTAAGCCCTTCCCCCTGGTATTTTATAGGAGATCTCACCTTTTCATCACTGCTTTGTGATCGAGCACTTGAGGTTCCTAATACTTATTCTGAAGGCGTGAGAATCACTCCATGGTATTTCCAATCCCCACTGTGGCTGCACTTGCTCCTCTGTGCAAATCATACACATAGACATATAAGTGATGTGACTTAGTCCCCTTTCAGGTTAAATAGAAAATGTTTGATGGAGTGTTGAGCTTATTGCATTAAAGATCTGACATAAATTACACAAATGGACAGGAAAGGTAGGGGTATTTTACCCTCACAAATGAAAATTCCTTTTAGGTCTTGATGATCAGCTGCACTTTAAAGGAACGTGAATTAGGAGGTCGTTTTTCTTCTGCTGAAGCAAGTGTGAGGTGACAGAAAATACCGCCTGTGAAGTGGTGGCTTTTATATTGTGTCACAGTTCTAAAACTTCATCCTTTTTAGGCTCCTGTATCTTTTGTGAGACAGTAAAAACGCTGCATTTTTCCTATTGCTACTCCACCACAAAAAGTTGTAGTTGAAAGTCCAAATAGTTGTCTTCCTGGAATCATGCAGTGATTCCCCAGAGCTTATTGTACAGCAAAATTGAGCTTGATTTCCCTTCCTCCTGCTGAGCTGTAAGGTATGCCCCAAACTGGCTCTGGGCTGAGAGTGCAGGGGAAGGGGAGCTGCATCATGGATGAACTGCTCCAGATTTATTTCTTTGCTGCTTTAGAAAGAAAGGAAAAAACAAAACCGAAACAAAAAAAACCCCAACAACTTGTATTTTCGATGCTGAATGGACTGGGGAGTAAAGGTGAAGAGGGAGGTGAAGAAATCTGGCAGTAAACATCCCCGTGTAAAAAGAAGCAGCTGGATATTACCTGGACATTAGCACAAATCCTTCCCATATCCAGGCTGACCCACAGACTCTTTTCATTACCAAATGGGATAAGGAAGCCTGATAAGAAAATGAGCTCCATGAAGTGGGTTTTGTGATGTCTTTTTTTTTTTTTTTCCCCTCTAGCTATTATAAGGAAAGAACCAAAAAAAACAAGATAAGAGTGAAGGTTTTCAGAGCCGGTGCTAAAACGATGAGCTCACGGTCAAATAAATAAGGGATGAAATCAAGAGGAAAAAGGGGATATTGGTATTAAGCAGTGAATCCTGGGCCATAATAATCTCAGATAGGAAGGGTTTGAGGCCTCAGTGGATGCTGAAATTACAGTGAACCTTAGCAGATTGAATATAGAAAGAATATAGAAATAATTTCTAGCTTTACTGAAAATAGACTGCTCCTCACAGGATCATTGGTAAAATCACTGTTGCACAAGTGTCTTGAATATCAGGTCTCAGGTGGAGTGTTTAGAGATAGAAATTCCAAGAATAAAACCTTTGGCTTCAGATTAGCCAAATTTGGATACATGAATTTAGAACTCTCTGGTGCTGTATTTGTGCATTAAAATGCTATCCATTTTTTTAGAGTGTTTAATCCCCTCTCATGCAAAGTGGGGAGTTAATTTGTGACTGAATTTATTCTGAACAATCAATTAGCTCTAATTAATTAGCTATACAACCAAATTCAGGGTCTTTCTTTTGGGGGGGGGGAGGAGTTTACTATTCTCAATTAAGAAATCCCAGTGACAATATAAAACAGAAATGAAAACCTATTCCTTCTAATTTGAATTCAGTCACTGAATTGAAAGGCAACTAAGAACTCTTTTGTTAATAGGGTATAAAAATCTTTCTGGCATAGGATTTTTTTTTTTATTTTAATGTTGAATATAAATGAGATTATGCACCTCTCTATCAATAGTCTACAGTAAGCAAGGTCTATGAATTCACTGAGAATATGGGAATGATTCATTCTTGAACCTTTTATTCTGAAATCCTAGCTTTTTGCGCTAGTAACTCCCAGATTCAAAGGAAAATTATTCTTTTATTTCATAAGTATTTACCTGACCCCTCCTTCAATTTTGAAATGTTCTATTCTTCCACATATCTTTTTATGAAAACAAGCTTTCTCTATTCAACTGGGAGATATATTGACACAGAAGTGTCATGAAAGGGTCAGTCCTGTCTATTAGACGCATCTGGCCCCCGTCCAGTGAAGTTTAATTAGCATGCAGATAACTTGAGACACCTGAGTTTTCTCATTAAAATCAACGGGACTACTGGAAGGTGTAAAGTGAAGTGTGGATTTAGGTGCTTGTCTGGGTAAATGAACTGATTCCCCTTTGATATAAATGATCTATTTCAGTACAAGGCAGCAGTCAAATCATTAAAAAAATATTATCTGGATAATTATACTGTAAATCCACAGAAAGATTTAATGATGGGCCATTCTATCTTCCTGTGTTTCATAAGCAGAGAAATAAAACTTTTTCCAATGTATGTACAATTTCTCCATATTAATTCGGGACTCTGTCTGTTATCACTGAGCAGTTGCAGCCACCGAGTCACTTTTGCCCTAACACTTATTTATCCCACATAGTATTTCCAGCAAGTAGATTAAAAACATGAAGAGCAGATGAGGAGACAGAGAGCAAATCTCTCTCTCATATTTCCATGTATTTGAGCAGTCTGTGTTGGTTTTGGCTTGAAGTGGCCTTTCCAATCTCACTGTTTCTATATCTGTTTTAAAGCCACAGCCCAGATAAATGTGTGAAGTTCATCGGTACTGTTTCAAAAGCCTTCCCAGTAGGCAGTTCCAGTACTTCGTTGGTACTGTATTCTGGAGTGTGATTAAATAACCTCTTTCTCTTCTGTGTTTTATTTCTCTTTTTATTTTATTTCCCCTACAATCAAATATTTCCAAATTAAACTTTGCCTCTTTCTAGAACAATTTCTCTTGCGGAATGAACCAGGCTTCTTTTATTATCACTTCAAAAATCATTTTCAGAAATTCAATTTCTCAACGAAAAATATTTTTTTCCCACCTGTAATGTAAAACAGCCGAGTCTTCAAATAATATTTTTCATATAGTTACATATTCCGTTCCCCTGAGAGGTACCATCTTACTGAAGCAGGAACATCCTGCCATGGAGCTGCAAGTAAGCTCACTTCTACATGTTATTCTTTATGTTTCAAATTTTAAGTCATTTAAACTGACACTGTTTGTGCTGGTGGAAATACCAAATAACCTGTAAGTGGCATTTGATTCTTTTATGATTTTCTGTTTTACTTTTATGAGGAAATTTCCCCTTCACACTGCAAGATAAGCAGTATATCTTTGATTACTTAATAGGAAAAACATCTGGCTGTGCGTTGCTCTACAGCCCTCCTCTCCCACCCTTGAAGTTCAGGCTTCCAATCTCCTCACAGTCAGAGGCATCTGGAACAGGTGAAATTCTTCAGTGATTTTAATTTTCCAGATTGATCACTTTCACTTCTGTGAGCTGCGACATGTCTCTCTGGGAACATCCCGACAGATTCTTCCACTCCTACAAATCTTCTTCACTAGGAGCAGGTCTAGTTAATGACATAGATATTTTTTGTCTTTTGTCCTGTTGGTTAGAAAAAAAATGTGGAAAAGGTGTGAGATGCAGGGCCAGAGAAGATTATGCTTATTTAGATACAAGTCTGACATTACCTTCTGTTTCTGCAGCTTGTTTTAACTTTTATAGTCCCATTATATAGGACTCATCTTGGTACTCTTCATCCTCCAAGAATCTTCTCAATTCTTATGAAAACAAAGACTTGTTTGCACACCAGTAGATAGATTAATTTTCGTCTGCCTCCTGAGAGGTATGTATGGGCTGTTGGATATAAGAATTTACCTGTATCCCCATGTTTGGAAATTTCCCTTTGAAGTTTCCAAATGGGTTTTATAAGACATGCCTATACACACTTTGCCCGATCCAAAATATTTTTTACTTTCTTGAAAATCTTAAATCAACAACAAAAAACTCAGCTTTAGATTAATCAAATATTGAACAGAGCATTTTGTCCAACTCTGGAATCAATAGATTAAAATGGCTACAAATTAAAAACTGGAACCAGTAGCCCATATGCAACTCAGTGAATCTTAATAAAAAATCCTCTTTTAAGAGTTTCTCCAGTGTCCTGTCTGCTGTCACAAATTGAGTTTGATGATGGTTGTACATGTTTACCAAGAGCAGAATATTAGGGAAATAACCATTTTTTAAAATTCCGGAAGTCCTTTATAAAACAGTTGTCACTATCTGATGTTTTAGCCTAGATATGTCCTTCCTAAGTCCAGCTGAAGTGATCTCTGTGAAGGACACGTTGTCATCGCGAGCTTGATCCACATCTCACTGAGGTTAATGGAAAGGCTCTCATTGCCTTTGAGTTTTGCATTATCGCCAAATTACCGCAATCTTTCTGAGAAGCGCAGGATTCGCAGGCAAAGCTGATTCCATCACATTTTCTGTTCCATATATAGGTTATCATACAGACTCTTCCTCTTTGTCGCTGGCCGTTAGTAAACCCTTCTCAACACTTTGTACAGTTCATTTTTTGCTGCGTGCCAGTCCTCAAGCTTGTACAGAGCTTTCCAGATAGGATCTTCCCAACATTATTTGCCGTGCTTCTGCTAAAAATTGCTTCCCACAAACATCCAAAGACCGTAGTTGACTTCTCTGAGGCACATACCCATATGTAGGGTAGAAAACAGCAGCACCCAGGCTTTTGTATTCTCACATTTTCTTCTGATACGCCAAGCAGTATTTATGGCAAAACTTCCTGTTCCTTCTTCTGAGGGATATGCCTCATTCCTATCTAATTTTAGACTTCTGATGAATAGGTGTCTGCTCTGTGCCAGTCACATAAGCTCACTCAGAGCCAAAGGGGAGAGAGAGGATCCTCTGAAAGACAATTCATCCAACCTCCCTGCAGACTTCGGGAGGTACTTCTTTCCGCAGATGATTGAGGGAGGTGAAAGAACCAGCAGAGACTCAATCCCTCACTTTTCAACAGCTGAAGCGATGTGAAATTCGACTGAAGGGATGTGATACATGGCCTAGCCTCCTTGCTGTGAAAGTCTGAAAGTCGGCATGAGCAGCAGATAGGCAGAAATGTCCCTGCAGTTCTCTTTGTGTTACTCCAGCTCCAGCTGTATTTCCAAGTTTTTGCTAGTAATGGATTTTGTAAACCTATTGTACGTATCAAAATATTAAGAATTGGACCTAAATCAAGATCTTAAGGAACTCCACTGATAGCTGCCTTCTACTCCAATATTATACTGAGAGTGATTTCTTGCTGTCTCTCAATATACTGACTACTTTCTCATTTTTTATTCATCTTCATTTTCTCCATTTTTTTTCCCCATGTCCTGGTTTGAATTACCCCCCAGAATGCCTGCAGCACATGAACCAAATAAGAATTTTTTGCCTTCAAGTTTGATACAGACCCCAGATCCATTGAGTGCTAACATAGCATTTTTTTGACACTTTCTGAGTTTCCAGCTCACCATGCTCCCTGCAGCTGGGGACTGGCCTTTGGAAACTCTGCAACGCAAACAGCAGAAACTCTGAGCCCTCTCCCTGAAACTGGTTGTTCTCACCTGGCTGAGTACATCATCCCGTGTCCCATTTGACAGATCTCAAAATAAACTAACGTCAAATAGCTCTCCCAAAGTATTGCTATCGAGAGGATGGATGCTTTATTGATTTTATGTGGTGTCCGTCATGATGACATATGGTCTGATATGAACAAATGTGTATAGATTTAGAAAAATGCTTCTTTTTGGCTTGACGTGCAGTGCTCTGGCAATGCCAAGGATGGTACTGCAGTCGACTCAATATGGGCCTCAGAGAGGCGGCGGTAGCTGGGATTTGCACCTGGTAGCCATTTATCATCTAACTAATGAGCCAATGAAGTGTTTAATAACCCTACTGAGAAAACGAAACTTTTAAACAGCAAATCCATGCTGGGGCTGCTCAGAGTTACACCTGATCGGTATTGACATCTCCGGCCTCGTGTGGCCCCAGTTCCAAGGTTTCCTCTTTTTACTTGGAAGGCTCCCACTGATTTGGGGAACATTTGAAGCCAAAGTGATTTTAATTTAATTAGCTACCTATTTGCATAAATTAGTTTACTTAGCATGTCAATCTTCTGCGTCCAGAATTCTCTTCGAGAGGCCGGCTTGGTCTTCTTAATGTCTTTTGGGGGAAGAGGACCCAACTGTTGCATTAATCACATATTACAGGAATTACCTTGGAAATTGGTCACTGCTAAAATATTTGCTGAAGAACTTGAAATACGCAGCTACGCATTCAGAAAATCTTCTCCACTTCAGTTTAGCTGTGAGCGTTACAATTTGCCCATTGCTTTTGTGAGCTAAAGGGCAAAAAGATACACAAACTGAACTTACTAATCATCCTTCTCATTAACAATATCCAGGAGGGAACCTCTGTCTTTGTGCAGAAAAGTGGGTCTTTAAGTCCAATTACTACAATTAATGAGTTACATATGAGAAACATGATTTTTACCACGGGATTTAGAGGATTACAATAGCAGCTTACTCTGCATTTCACATGAGCTCCTCCCCACCACATCAAATATTTACCCCTCCACAAGCCCATGAAAATCAAACACGTTGCATTGCAAAGTCGCTCGTATCAAAAAAAGCCTTTTTTTGGCTCCATTAGCTAACCAATAAACATCATGGATGTAATTTTCTGCGATGGCCGAATCTTGTTATTTATTCTTCACATCAGAGTGATATCCCCGGACGCAATGCGGATTCCGTGCAATGGGAATTGGATAAATCGTTCTTTTGCAGGGCATGCTAGTACTGCTGGAATAGAACAAATGCCACAGCTGCCAGCTGCAGGGGCCACGGCTGCAGTTTCTGTCTTTGTTGAGCACTGCAGGTGTTTTCAAAGCACCAGGGGAAAAACCCCAAAGGCTGAGAAGCTACAGCTTAGAGTTAGTTTGGCCGTGATGCTACCTTCCTCACTTTTATTTTTTGGAGCCAGGCTCTTGCATTTCACAGTGGTCCAGCAGTGTGGAACTCGTGGGTGCGTGTTTCAAGAGCGTGTGCATATTCCCCAAAACCCAACATAGCAATCCATGTCCGGCGCCCGCAGTCATGCCAGCCTGCACATTTTAGGGTGCTTGTACCAACACCAGTAGGGAAACTACTATGGCAGGGGGGTTGGAACTAGATGATCTTTAAGGTCCCTTCCAACCCTAACCATTCCATGATTCTATGATTTTCTTTGCAGACAATAGAGGATTAAAGTGCTAAAAAAAGAAAGAAAGGAAGGGGTGCGCTCTTCTTGGGAAATATGCTTTTTTATGAAGACATGGAAGTGAAAAACTTTTCCTTTTTTAAAAAAATGATTGGAATGTGTGGCGCCTAGCAGATGGAATCTTTGGGGATAACTGCATCTTCTACTCTTAATCTGAGATACAGGGAAATTTGAAGGCCCAGTTATTACAGAAGTCTTAGCTATTAAACTGGAGCTGGAAGAGCGAGTGTATCTTTATGGCAATCTCTTTTAGCTTTCACACGTTCATAGCTTCAGCTAAATGGGAGTTATCTGCAATTCTCAGCCTTTACAGAAAGGGAGTGTCTCCCTCTGCCCCTGTCTTGCAGCCTTTACTGGAACTTACTTTTAATGAGCAGGCTGTTGGCAACTGGTTTTCGGGAGGGATTTTGTTCTCTCTTCGGCTCCATTGTATTCTCTCTGACTTATCTAATTAAAAATGTAAACACAACTCTCTGAAATACAGGGAAATTAATCTGCAGCTCTTGTCTCCTGGCTGCTTGCCGGAGCTGTAAGGATACAGAGAGCTGTCACAAAGGCAATGATTTGGTGGGATTTGGGGAATGAGACCTGTGGCTGCCTCAGGAGTTATCGTCCCGGCAGTGCCGCTCCGGGCTCAGGAGCATTGCTTTCATGATACGTTAATGATCTGTAAGAGAAGAGAGGCAATCAGGTGGGAATCCAGTGATGAAGAAAACAAGTGGGTGGTTAAACTTAAGACACGTGAAAAGACAGTTTGGTTTTGCAGGGAAACGGGATGAGTTTCTGACCTGAGACCTGGATTTTGGAGTGAGAGCATGAGCAAGCCGTGTGGGTGGAGGAATCTCCCACGCTCCTGGTCCCTGTGTCTCAGCCCCAGAGCCACGGGCATCCTCATACAAACCTGTCCTGTGTCCCACCCTTGGGTCACCCCTTTCTCTATACACATTTTATGGCTGGAGGGGCTCAAGAACGATT
>NW_010267448.1:18418-20118 GCF_000690775.1 Eurypyga helias
CAAGACTGATTATTCTCTTTCTGGGTCTAGTTTTGATGCAATGGCCTGCTTGACTTACTGAGGCTGATGCCTTTTAATACCCCTAATAAGCACAAGCAGCTAGTAGAGCAGTGGCTGTTATTATTATGGTGCACATTTTGTTAATAGAAACCAGGTAGGGAACTTTCTGAAGGTGATAGTGGTGGAAATATATGGAAAAGGGGTATTTATTTGTGATTCCTCTTCTTGATTTCAATTGGAGTCAAATGATCAGAATGAAAGTTAGACCCAAATCCAACGGGAGATGGAAACCAGCCCTGTGAGACTCCAAAGTGATCCTTAGAGTGCCAGAGTGGATCTGCTGTTACCCGGTGGGGATGTCTGGGGGGATGTGACAGTCCCTGGTACCTGATACCCCCTGTCAAGCAAATATCAGCCTGGAGGTCGCATATTTAAAGATGTGAACGTGAAACGTGCTTTAGGGCACAAGTAGGCATCAAAGTGGTTTAATGACAATAGAGGGAAAGTGGGGAAGAATCAATTTTGGGAACCTAAGTGGCTGAAAGAAGTGCCAAAGCTTGGTCTTACACAAGTCGTAGGGATGTTTAAGATGTAACTCAGGGGAGCAGGATTACTCTGGCAGCTAGAAACCTTGAAATTGCCATCCCCATTTTTGGCCTTGAATCTATGATGCGTGAAATATATGATCTCAGTTTGGCTTTGTGTGGCAATTTTAATTTTAAAACTATCCCAGTGTACCTAAAATCAGTGTCTCGTGTGCCTCTATTTCAGCTGACAGCCCTTGTGTCTCTAGCAGAGCCTTGCACAGAGCCAGGCACCTCGAGCTGAGTGGAGTCACTTTGTCCATGGCAAAGGTTTTATTCTTTGATGTTTTAAATCATTAAAAGAGACAAAGAGTTTTTATTGCTCTGGAAGAAAGCTGAGCCATCTCAGTTGATGCATCTTTAAAGGGCAGCACTTCAAACAGTGCTGGTGCTGACACCTTTTTGCCGAGGAGCTGTAGTGTGGTGCATTGGGCAGGAGGAGTTTCAGCAGAGATGCTTAAGAAGGGATGTCCCTTTCAGTCAAAAATCAAATCTATTTTGATTTTTTTTCCTTTTTCCAAGCTGGGATAAAAAGTGAGAAACTGATTTTTTGGGGTTTTTTTGGGGTGTTTGGTTTTTTTTTTTTTTTTGAGAAAGTGGAAATACCAACACAGTTTTTATTTTAGTTTGCTCAGTGACCCACCTGGAGGGCTCTTGTCAGCTGGAGGGACTTAGAAACAAAAACAGATAAGCAAGATGGAAGTAACAACCATTTCCCCAGCCTGATCAGTGCTCTCTAATCTTCGGTCTCACTCTCTCCCTTAAAACACAACATCAAACTGGCATTTCAAAGCCAGGCAGGAGCCACAGAGTTCAGGTTTTTGTTATCTTTGAAGAGTGCCAGTTTTGTATGTATTTTTCCCAGAAAAATTTCCATACAAAAACTTTCGGTTTTGCAGAAGAGCGTTCTTTATGAAAAAGTGTTCTCAACAGAAAATTACAATCCTGCTATGACTGTGAGTCCTCTTTTGGGAGTGAAGCCCATGAAATATCACAGACTGGTTTGCGCTGAAGGGACCTTAAAGATCATCCAGTTCCAACCCCCCTGCCATGGGCAGGGACATCTTCCATAGACCAGGTTGCTCCAAGCCTCATCCCGCATGGCCTTGGACACTT
>NW_010267448.1:20341-24887 GCF_000690775.1 Eurypyga helias
AACCCCCCCACCCCCCCCAGCCTGTCCCCATGGCAGAGGGGCTCCAGCCCACACAGCATCTCCTCCTCCAACAGCTCTGTGTCCTTCTGCTGTTGGGCCCCCAAATATAATTGAAGACTTTTCAGGAAGTGTATGTGTCGGCACTGACGCTGCTGCAGCGAGAAGCAGTGTCTGTCTCTGAAGGGGGCTGTAGTGTTACAACTGAAAACACAAGCAGCAATGGTAAACACAGCTGCCTTTCACCTGTGACCTCAACATTCCACTGCAATCCCCGTTTCCTTACCTACAGTTTCTCAGTGTGACTTCTGTTTCTTCTTCCAGGGCCTAACCTCCCCAAGGCTCAGGTTAAAACTGCATCCCTTGGCTTGGCGGGAAAAGCCAGGTCACCTCTGCTCCCTGTCTCGGTGCCCACGGCTCCGGAGGTCGCCGAAGAGGGACACAAGCAGACGGAGGACTCCACGAACGTAAGAACCCTCTTTCCAAGCCAGACTTCTTGCAAGGCTCACCACCATCAAGTTATATTCTTTAATCCCCAATCTGAACATTAATTTTTAGATAATGATCTGTCCCTCCTTACCTAAGTTATTACGCTGCTGCCGACAGCTATTAGAGAGTTGTAAAAAGCTTGTAAAAAGTTCTGTCAGCTGGTAAAACTTCTCTGTTGACTTTAATGGACTTTGACATCTGTGATACAGGGGAGAAGCGAGTGCTTAAAATCTCAGTTAATATTGTCCGCGGGACAACTCGCGCAGCCTCTCCCGAGCACCCTGAGATATCAGGAGTGGAGAAAGAGGGGGTGAGAGGTGCGATAAGGGAAGAAAATAATTTTGGCAGGAAAAATGAGTATATAGTAATACCAGATAATGGTGAGAAAAATAACATTGAAGAAGTAGATAAGTGAAACAGAAAAGATGGTGAAATTAGAATAATCTTTTCACTCCCATTAAGACTCTGTAAGAGAAAGGTCTCACGTGATCCAGAAGATGAAACAGTGCAAAGGAAAAGGAGTAAGGAAAAAAAGAGAAATATATTAAATACCTGTTGTATATCACCTTTTTTCATCCTCTTGCACAGGAAGATTTTTTGCTAGGTGCTATGGCAGCGATCCATCCAACATTTTCTTAGTGAATCCTTTTATGTTTTCAACCTGGTTAAAGGGAAAACAAAATGTTTGCTTTAGACATAGGACGGGAGGGTTTGGGTCTGCTGCCTGATTAGTGCACGACAGTGTTGGATTTCTGCCTGTCATTATCCACAGCATAAAAATACACTTCTGCATACCGTCGCAGAAGGTTTCTCATGTTTTGCTAGGAAAAGGGGATGCAGGATGATACAAGAGACATGGAATCTCCATCTGCAATGGGAACGGGAAGGAAAGTACCCTCCATGTTAAAATTGCAGGCATAAGGAGTAATTTAACACAGGACATTGGGTAACACAAATTTCAGCTCTCAATACCTTATTTCATCACAGCAGCACAATTTAGCTCCCAGGAGAGACACTGTTTAAGCACCACAAGTGTGAGGACTGTTACAGGCAATAACAGTGCAGGCAACAAGCTCATCAGGTGGTCAGAATGTGGAGAGAAAAGCTAAAATTCGGGGATTATTTATTTTTAAGCTTCAATCTGCAGCTGCTCTTATAAACTGCCTGCTCCATCCTACCTCAGGGACTGCAGAGCTTATACAGTTCTGTCAGATTTTTTCCTGAGCAAACCCCACATAAATAACTAATATTTGAGCTCCCTTTCAGTGTCTGACAGCAGAGAATCACTCCTCTTAGTCTTGCCTTGGTGATTTTGAGGTCAGTGTTTCCCAAGAATAGGTGCAGTGCTGGGGATTTTAGGTTTTGCTGCAGATTCTCAGTTGCCCATACCCCAAAGGATTACTTTCTTCCGGCCCAATTAGGTGCTTCTGACAACTGTTGTCAGTACTCCACAACAACTAAAGGTGGTGGTAGGAATTCCCAACCACCAGCAAGGGCTGGGAAATTCAGCTAATTGCTGAACAAAGTGTTGCAGCCTGGCCTAGGAGAGGGTATGTTTAGATGAGCATTTGATGTCTCCATTGGGTGATAGAAATTGTTTTTATAGTCTCCCCAAGCATGGATGTATGAAACATGAAGAGGGGGGCTGAGGAAATGGGGACTTGGGTCATTATTATTTAACGTGGATCCAGCATGGTCACCCCCGGTTTACAGTTCACGTGGGGAGTCCAGAAGGGCTTTGCTGTCCAACCCGTAATGTCAGCCCATCCTTGAACCCCCCAATTGCCCAAGGACCATGCAGGGAAGGTGTACTGGGGCAGGGGGCCTGGGGGTCCCTGCCGTGGGCCATTCCCAGGCTCTGTGCCAGGGGTGTTCAGTTCCCATCCCGCTGCCTGCTTATCAGTATGTGTTTGTTCACTGGCAGGTTTACGAGCAGGATGATCTGAGTGAGCAGATGGCCAGTTTGGAGGGGCTAATGAAGCAACTCAATGCCATCACAGGCTCAGCCTTCTAACAGCTCCCGATGAAGCGATAAGCATCTGGAGCACTGCAGCATACCAGGATTTCACACACGCCACCCATGTATACCACCCCATAAAATCATTGTGTTCCCGGTACCGCGCCTTCAGTGCAAGGAATATTCCTGCAAAGTCCTAAAAGGAATGGTTAAAAGAAGAAAAGTGAAAGAATAATGATGGAAATATTACAGAACTGTGGATCTGGCATCTAAAGTGATGGAAGCATGGCAAGGCTTCATCAATGAGTTCATCACCGCAGAGTCATAGCTGATGCCACTGGATTGCCTATTTTGAACTACTAGTCTTCGTAGAGCTCAAGTTGTCATGACTAACTCATGTTTTACTCCATAGAGGTTTGTAGCTCTTTGTATAGATCTAGTCTTACCTCATGCAAGTATGTTTTTAAACATAGACCATGCCACTAATGAGACAGTGTTGTAGGTCACTCATTTGTTTGGGTTTTTTTAAAACACATAATTACCGAGTACAAAAAACACCCACAGCAAATAATCACATCATTACACCAAAAAATTGGAGTTTTTCCCAACAGCACAAAATGAAAAAGACAAATCACTGATTTCTTTTGTCATCTGTCATTCATCTCACGTGAGTGGTGGGGATTATTAGCGAGTTGCTGTAAAATGCAGCCATTTTAGCAAGTGTTTGTAAATCCTCCCGTAGTTAATGTTTTATGTATGGCAAACAGAGAACCAGGAGTGTAAAAAAAAAGTCTGCATTGGTGGCCTGCTGCCAGCCAGCCAGCGTACACTTGCAAAATGAGGACACAGTATGCAATCTTCTCTGACACGCAGTCATTACGTGCTTAAGCTTGTAATAAAACATGTCTGTGTGTGGGTAGCCTTTGAGCCAGACCACCCCGTGATGACACTGGGAAACGCTCCTGGGGCCACCACGAGCTGGAACGGAGAGAAAACTGCCGCTGAAGACTCCCCAGTCTTTTCCCATCCACCCCGCATTCCCCAGGATGTCTCTGCTCCAAGAACCCATCCGCCTGGGATGATGATGGGCAGAGGATGAGGAGGGCAGAGGGGCAACAGGCGCTTCCCATATCCAGGACATGAGCAAATTAATTAGGAGGGATTTTCCATAAGCATTACATTTCCTGGTTGAGGTCGGCACTACTCCACGAGAACAGCAAGCGGAGAGCGGCGAGCAGCAGGACAGCGTGAGCCGTACGAGGCGCTTTAGGGATTCCCTCTCCTTGTCCTGGTGCTTTAGCTGCGCATTACAGTGTTTATTGACAACGATAACTGGCTGAATTGACTAAATTTTGTGTGCATACATTTTATTGCTAAATTTTCAGTTGCATTCAGCGTTAATCCCTGTTTATGCAGCTGAATCACCAAAAGGGAACTAATTTGCATATTTATCAGTTAGGAGGCTGCAAAACCCAATAAGAGAGTTTCAGATGAATTATTCCATTCAGCTCTGCCTTTGATTTCAAGCTTGAGTGGGTCATAATTTTAAAAGAGCATGGAAAGGATAGGATCTTTACAACCTAATAGCTCCTTTTATTAGGTGGGTAATTATATGTGAATCTCCGAATAAAATATTTTGAGTAAAATGGCACTGCAACAGAAGTAATAATTCAGATTATTTTCTACGGCCCTGTGCTGGAAAGGAAATCAGATGTCAAGGAGGAATTCAAATGCTTCATTAGGAACTCCAGTGTGTTTGTGAAAATGCTCCTTTAAAAATGCCTTGTTATTCAATTTACTAAGATTTTAATGAAATATTTCTCAAGAGTGAGGAAATCTTGTTTGCATGGGAGACGGAGCTTTCCAGTTCTGAAAGATCTGTAACCAAAAACCTCTACTAAGGGTAAAATGCACACATCTTTCCTGATGAAAACCCAGTTCAGCTGTTAGTATGTATAAAATGACTAGCTCCATTTTAACTCGAAGAAGGCGTCTTAATGCAGCTTTTGAATAGCTCCCCGTCCATATTTGAAGAGATTGACATTGTTGTAATAGGAACATAAGGTCAAATCTGTCTCTCACTTACCATTTATTAGATATCTC
>NW_010267448.1:24910-37116 GCF_000690775.1 Eurypyga helias
TCCCTGGATTTGCAGCAGGATAGCTGGGAACAGAGACTGCCCCTGGGACTTTCAAGAGCAGCACTGCATCTTTTTAATCATGGAATACTAATCCAGAACTAAGTGTATAACAATCCCAAATTGCCTAAAATAAGACAAGCCACAAAGACATTTGCTAGTTGGATTTTGTTGGGTTTGGACATGACCGTGGTGTCCAGGCGCTTTGGCATTGATCAGCCTCTTCGTTTCGTTCAAGCATCTCTTTCCAACTTAAACGCTGAGCCCCGGAAAGTCTGCGGATTGATCTGGCACTCCCTTGAGCGCAGTCTTTCTTCTGCCGTTTGAAGCATGTCCATTTCCAGGCTCAGCCCACTTAAATCAATAACACTGGCAGACCAAGGCCAAGGTCCGTGCCGAACCGAGCCGTCACGTGCCCCGTGCACAAGAAGGAGCAACCCCATCAGCTCAGCCCAAGCAAGACACAGCTGCTCCCCACACCCTTTCTAAATAAATGAGTCAGAAATTTCTGCTTCAGTTTAAGTTCAGCATATATCAGTGAAACTAATTTAGTCCATATAAACACTGAGTTTTGGGCTTTGTTTATTTTTGTTTCTTTGGTTTTTTTTTTTAATTTTCCTTCAGACCTTCACCTGACAGCTGAAAAAGGGCTGTACCCTTCACGTCCTCTGAGCCGTATGACACCCGATTTGGGTGTCATCATCCTAAGGAGCCTTAGGGAGATTCCCAGCCTTCATTTGATGACAACTTTAGTACAATACTTAACTAATCAGTAAGCAAGCTTTTCTTTTAAAATTTCACCTTTCCTGTGAACTATGTAGCATGCAAACCTCAAATATATCAGCCCAAAACTTCCACATTTTATTTTGCTGATGCTCAATTTATTTGCAGTGTTCTTGGCTGAGAATTTCTTTGGATTTTGACAAATTCCTCAGCTGTCAGAATATTTATAACCCATGACTATCTCAGCCATGGACACTCCCAGAAAAACATAATGAGAAACCTGTCAATGCATGACGGGCTCGTGAAGCTCGATGTTTCCCTGGAAAATCGTTAGCTAATCAATACAATAGGGCTGCCGTAAACAGGTGGGTGGGGGGAAAAACAACAACAAAAAAAAGCTACTAGCATATATATTCTTTATTTCCTTTTTTTTTTTCTTAGCCTTTTCTTTTTTGCTCCAAGACCTAAAAATGGAGGAGTATCAGTGGTTCAGAAGGCGGTGGGCTCCCTAGCTCAGCGTGTTTGTGAACGTCTTAGATGTTCACAGCTTTGGAAAAGGATCAATCGCTTTGAGAAGCTGTTTATTTTTTTGAAGGAGGAGGATAATCCACTTGTTTTTCTTGCATATAATCTTGATTATGTCACAGTCTGGGGCTGGACATCGATACTGCCAAAACTTTGCTGTAGGGTTTGTGGCGTCACTTTGCAGGGAGCGAGTGCGCTTTATCCAAGTGCCGCATTTGTCACAAGGAGCGTTTAGAAGTTCGTTTGACCGGGCATTTCTGATGAGGACCTGACACTGCTCTGGTTGTTAGCACATCCTCATGTTTGGGAGGTGGTGATTCCCAACTCAGAGGCAGCCAAAAATTGGAGAAACGCACAAAAAGCAATGTAGCTCCAAGCAGGATTGCCCACTCCAGGGTTTCCTAACAGGTTTGCAAATGCTCTGAGGGCAGTTCCTGGCTCTCCCCACGGCACCCAGCCCACTGCCAGTCGCAACGCACGTCCCAGTGTGTTGGAAAGCAAAAGAAATCTCAGGACCGTGCCTGCTCTTGAGCGGAGGAGATCTGAGCCATGAGGCTCCTGTGCAGCTGGGGATGCCTGCTGTCGGATGCTGCAGTAAGATCCTGCCCCATAATTGCTGTTCCCTGCATCATCACTCTTTGAGCCTCTTATGGTAGCTTTGCCTTCCGTTTTTTTACAGGAGCATCTTTTCAGCAAACTCTTCCCAGAGCCAGCTCTTGAAAAACCAGCCTAGGTAGGACTGCTGTTTGTCTGGCCTGACTCCTTCCTTGACATTTTTAAAGATGAGATGTTTTTTTAAATAATGTTTCCGGGCATTATTTGCAGTGCATGCCCAGTCGCTCTGACTTCTTCTGCCAAAACGCAGGAAAGGGCAGGCAAAGCGACGGCAGCGCTTGTTCATGCATGGAAGGATGGGAATGAGTTCACACTCAGGCCATGTCTGTGTCTTACCACCCCTTGGGAAGCATCAGATGTTTGCTTCTACAGTCGGGGTGATGGTGTAATTCCTTCCGTAGCTCACTGATGGTCCTTTCCCGGGATGTCCTCCTAGCTGACACCCAGCCCGGAATCCTGCAAGTCCATACGCAGGTGCTCACACACGGACCACCTTTAGCCACCCCAAGGGTCAAACCAGGTGCAAATGTTTGCAGGGTGAGAGCCGGCAGCGTTAATGAGTCGCTCATTAAATCCTGAAGTAGATGTAGCTGTGGGGAGCCGGGCAGTGCCAGTGGGAAGCAGAAGCATCTCGTTTCTGAGATGGATACCTGGAAGCTGGATGGAAGAAGCTTTTTTTAAAAAAAAAACTCATGGCTTCATAGGTGATCAGAGATTGCTTTTCCTGTTGGCTTTTTTTTCCCCACATCCCTGTTAGCTGCTCAGTGCCCTGTCTGGCATCACACTGGGTTCTCACAGGTTCCATGACTTTTTTTTCTAACATCCTCGGAGAAAGGCATGGAACGCGTCCTCGTTCCGGTCTGGGTTGGCTGGAGAACAAGATGCAGCCCCCACGTCGCGAGGCGGCAGGGCCAGGGTGCTTCGCTGTGTGCCGTACATGGATTCCTAAGTGCGAGGAGGTAATGTCAGTAGGAGCAGGAACGATGCTGTTTTTATTCTTGTAAAATAGACCTGGCAATTCCTACGTTTGCGAATTGCCACCGTGTTTGGGATGGGGCGGTTGGGGGGGGAGGGTGTACTTTTTATAAGTAATATTTAATTTATTATTTAGAGTGTTTTCTTTTGGATAATTTATGATACAAGGGGATATTTGGCTCGAAACTTGGAGAAGAGTGTTAAAGCTGCAGTGTGCCCATGACCCCGTGTGTGCTTTGGCTCCGGCCCTGCGTTACGCATCCCGAGGGGGAGGATTCAGGAGGGTCGGGCAGTGGGACCGTACCACCGAGTGACCGGTCACCGGGACTGTCACACACACCCCACCGCTGCTGTGGAACACCCGCTCCAACCTGCCAATTCAGTGTCCTGGCACTGGTGAATGCCATTTAAAGGGCTTTGCAAGGGAATTCCAGAATTCTTAGCATACTAGTGATATGTTTATCTGGTAGAAAGGGGTTATGCTACAGCTTTAACTGGCCTTAGTTTAAGAAAGACTCTTGTTTCAAAAGGCCTACAGGTGGGATTTCGAGCCTATAAACTGTTTCTTTAAATTGTCAGACTCTAGCATTGTTAACCAAATTAGAATAGTGACTGCAATATTTAAGTGTAAATCTTGTTCTATGAAAAGGAAACTTGCTTACAGTTTAAAAATAAATGACTGTTTCTACACACAATCTTGTATACTACTACATGAAGAAAAAAGGGGTTTTGTAACGCACTGTAGAACAGTCTCATATTCATTTTTTATAGAAATGTTATTCCAATGGTGCATTTTTTTGTTTAATAAATAAAGTTTTGATACAAATCCTCTCTCATTCTCTGATACGTTGTACGAAAAGCACGGGATGTTGGTCCCTGCATCCCAGGGCAACCCCGCAGTTCCCACCCCAGCACGTCCTATCCAGCCCTGCAGCATCTGCTGGCTCCATCCCCGCTGCCTGTCTCCCCTCCTGAGCCCCATGTAAACGCAGCTGGAAACTTGGGGGTCAATTTAAGGTGAATATCAGGGTACACTTGGGATGCTACAGGAGCGATGTCCATTTGGGGAAGACATTGGAAGGGAAGAAGTCTTCCTGCATAGGAAAACTTGATGCCACTGTGGAAACGGCCGTCCAAGAAGGTAATTTGACACACTTGGGAATCATCTCCGTATCCGCAGAGAGAAGTCATGCTGCGCTTGGCTTCTTGATGTCACCAGCAAGCAGAGTGCTAAAGCAGCCGTGGCAGCCTTGGCTGCTCGGCAGCATCTCTGCCCTTGGCCAGCACTGTTGATATCCGAGTTGGGCATGAGAGGTTTCCCAGACACCCCTCTAGCTATTACATTCACAAACTATTTTCAATCTCCCTGAAGTGAGCAGCCTGGATTTGGATTTATTTCTGCTTCCCCTCACTACCCATCACACCTTGGCCCTGATGTTGTTTCCCAGAGGTTGCTGATCCTGCCTGCCCTGCCATCATGAGTTAATAGTAAAGTTATCCAAAACAGCACGGGGCGACGTGAGCAACCTCAAAACACATTACTGTCGAGCTCTGAGCACTCAACACGTGGATTTCCACAGCTGTACCACCTGGATCTACCTCAGAGCACCCAGAGGAGCCAGCAGCCAGAGAGGTGGTGCTGCCAGCAGTTCCTTGCGCAGAGCACATGTTCTCCGGACCCTGATGGAGCACTAGGGAAGGTGGTTCAGTCTTTTGTTAGAGTTTAGTGTTGTCTTGTTCAGGTTGGAGAAAAGAAGGCTTTGGGGGGACCTTATAGCACCTTCCAGTGCCTGGGGGGGCTACAAGAAAGCTGAGGGGGACTTTTTACAAGGACTTGCAATGACAGGACAAGGGGTAACGAGTTTAAATGGAAAGTGGGAGATTTAGGTTGGACATCAGGAAGAAATCCCTCCTGGATAGGGTGGGGAGACACTGGGACAGGTTGCCCAGAAAAGCTGTGGATGCCCCATCCCTGGAAGTGTCCAAGGCCAGGCTGGATGAGGCTTGGAGTAACCTGGTCTAGTGGAAGGTGTCCCTGCCCATGGCAGGGGGTGGGACTGAATGATTTAAGCTCACTTCCAACCCAAATCATCCTGTGATTCTATGATTCTATGCCGGAGTGCCCTTGTGCTTTGCTACTGGAGTGGTGGGGGTTTTCATTGCTAAGCCAGCCTGGCGCTAGGTCCAGCCAATGGACCCAAAATTCATGGCTTTTACCAGGTTTGGAGGTTTTGTCCTGCAACCAGTTGCAGTGAAGTCTGGGTGAGAAGGACACATTTTACATACATTATGGCCAAACCCCTCCTGTCTCTCACATTCCCATATGGGTGGCTTCTCACCTGATCAGAGGGGACAGGGACAAGTCCATATTCTGAAAAACACCCAACAATAAGAGCAACTCTTTGGCCTCAGCGAGTTCTGAGGAGCTGGTGCCCACTGCTGTAGCCCCCGTAGCCAGTGTTGCACCCTCCTCGGTGTTCCTGCTTCCCAGCAGAAGCATCCTCATGTTCAACATCATGGCAAACTCCTTGGTGTGCCAGAATTTATTCTTTTCAGTCTCAGCTGATTTGGAGTATTTGGGGTAAAGTGAACATTGCAGGTGCTTTTTTCACCCATCATTATCAACCTCTGAGGCTGCATAACAAGATACAACTCTGTTGAAGGAATTTCTTTTCTTCTCTTGCTGTTTGCTCTTTCAGTGTCTCTTTCAAAGCAAACATCATCGTTTATGGGGCCAGACCTCTCATGTTTATTTCTAAAAATTAATACTGCTTTATGTACTTGAAGCCCTTTTTATGTTCTTGGCACAACCTTTTGCAACACCAAAACTACTTTTATTTCTAAACTCCAAGCAGTGGCAGGTACCAAATCATCGCATCAAACAAGTGGGAGGATTTTTGTGTTTGAAGATTGAGATGTAAAGAGAAATAAGAAGCTATCCCTGTAGATAGATAACCCTGCTTTTCAAGCAAGTCAAAAACCTGACAGTTTTATACCTCTGCATGAGTGAGTGCGACAGAGGAGAGGCATGTCCCACGTGCCCACCCAAGGACGTTCCCATCCAGGCAGGGATCAGGCATGGGGGACCTCATTGCTCTGGGGGGACACTTGTCATATACCCCAGGGCTGTGCTCAGCTGAGCATCGGGACGGAAAGTGTCTGTGGGCACGTCGCCTGCACTGCGGCGCTTGGGCTCAGTGCAAGCATTTCACACGAGAAACTTGTGTTTTTCCCCCAAAGTTTGCTTGAGATGTCAAGGAGAAGGGTGGTGGGGCCGAGCACAGGATGGGTCATTTTGATGATGTCAGACTGTTGATATTTCCACACTGAGATTTAGGGAAAAGTGGACATTTATTTCATTTTTCAAGAATTATTACTGCATTTTAGAATATACTGGGGAAAAAAAAAAAAAAAAGCTGAATGGGAAGCTCAGAGAATGGTTCCAAGGACCCTGACTACAAGCTTTGAAAAGCTGTGCCTTTATGGCACTTTATAAAGGCCAAGTCCTCCTTTGTAGGAAGAGAAAGTCCCCCCTCAAGTTTCCTGATGAAGAGCTCAAGTTGGCACCGCAGTGTGACTTTCCTCCAAAGAAGGGCACGAGCTGCCTGCAGCTGGTTTCTTGGCCTGAAGGCAGGGCTGGCATCCTGATGAAAGCAAAGGTGGGTCATTGTCCCAGAGGAAGATCCAGGAAAAAAAATATGGGGTGGAATGCCCTAAACCATTACTCACGGTTTTGTGCTGCAATCCTTGAAAAACTCTGTTTGGGGTTGTCAGTGGGGATGAATAGGAAACTATTCTGTAGCACCATGTTTAAGCACAGAAAAATATGACTGTAGGGTAAACCAATCCGTGATGAATTGCACACACTGAGGCTTTAGTTTCAGTCTAAAATGGTGGTATTCTAATAAATTTATTATGGTCTGGGATGTTATTGGTCAGGTGGGAATATTTTGTTTCATGCACAAAAAGACGTCGACCTCTCCTGGGGCCAATAAATTAAATCTATTTGAGATTTTCCTGTAACAAAATAATGCTAGCATAGGTAATGAATGGACTGTTTAGAAGAAATACTGTTTTATGTTAAGTCACACTGACTGGATATCAGTGTGTTTTGGTCTGAAAGCCTTTGCCTTCAGTGTTTGCAGTGTGTTTTGGGGGGAAAACTTTGCATGCCCATCACCCTCCTTTTACTGATATCCAGAAGAAGAGGCTGCAGCCAGCCTGTAAATATTAAAATACAGGAATGAGCACTTGGGGCTGTGACATTGTTTTCTGAGTGTGAGTGACCTGCAGCTGCATGTGGCAGGGTTGGAGCCGGGCACTTGGTGACTCCATCACTTCAGCAATCTGCTCGAGACAGATGCACCACGGAGGAGTCAGATGCTGCTTGCCTGACTGTGAATGAGAGAGTGAGCCACCGGCCAAAAAAAGAAATAATAAATCTGAGCAGAACGTCCGCGTGTTTTCTTTATTAAGTAATCTGCAAACCAACTCCTGAGAGGCTCGGCAGCTCACCAGCGGCCTGGCCCTCACGAATTCTCCAGCTAGCGTTTCATGATTGTTCCACGGAAGGATGCTGGAGCACGTGGCCACACAATGAATTCCAGAACAGTAAAAAGAGCTGGTGATTTGAAAGGTAGTGCAGAGCCTGTGGGCAAAAATCACTGCCTGGGCAAGCAACAGTGTGGGAAGCAGCTCAAGGGGAGCACCTACACGTTTTGTGTGTGTGTAAAAACTTCCCCTTCTGCCAGTCTGTCAAAGAAGCAGACCCAGAAAATTCAAGGAAACAGATCAGTCGCGTGCAAAAGCACTTTGGGGTAATTTTTATCATGGTAGTAAAATAGGGGAGCGTTGGCATCCCAGCCGGCACCGTCACTGGAGTCACTCATGGGCATGGAGCATTTTCTCTGTGTCTGCCTTTATTTCCAGCTGGTTTCAGGCAGGCTAAAGTGCTGGGAGCTGGGGGATTTGCAGGAGCAGACAATGCCCTTGCTGGAATATACAACCACCCTCCAACCCAGGTGCCAGGGGGTCACAGCTGGGGCTGGCTGAGAAGTATTTTGAGCTGGGACTGCACAGAGATATGTCTCTGTAGACTTCTCCTGGCTTTGCCAGCTCAAGTACAATGGAGTAGCTGTATCTTTTCAGTAAATATAATTCTGTTCCTTGGGGGATGTTTTGAGGGCAGGCCTCCGTGCACATAACCTTGTAAGCACCAGGATTGTCTGGGAGGCTTTCCTGAGGCTGGGATCTGGAGACTCTTGTCTCACAAACAATGAAAATAAATTAACTGAGACATTTTCTAGCAACAGGAGCTGCCTTACAAAAAATTCTCTTTAGGAACTGGCAGGACTTGGATGTATAACTGCACCTCTCTAAGAAAGTCACTCCACTTTGCAAGCAGTTAGTTTCCCCAAGACAAGGAGGCAGAGCCTCAGGGTCACACTAGGCACTGACTGCCTTTCCAACAAGTCCCAAGCCACAATGCTCTTTACAAAGTGCTTTCCCCCCCCACTCCCCCCACCCCCTTTCAAACACCAGAAACTGTTGATTTGAGGCTATACAAGTATTTCACTGAAATATAGTGTATTTTATGGAACATGGTCAGGAAATTATCACAGTGTTTTATCTCAGCCTTGTTTCAACGTGGCAAAGTATTTGGCGGTGCTATAAATATTTTGACTTTTTTTCATGTAGCATGCTTTAAAACTACATATGTTCAGCCTGATATCATAATGCGAAAGTCTGAATGTAAAAGTCAGAAGAGAATGTTCTGACTTCGCTGAAATATAAAGTGAGTAAATCAAATACCTTTACAATATTTCCTTTTAAAGAAATCTATGAATTTTTCATTTTTCACCCTGCTTTGGGGCAAAACCAGGTTTTGGCTGTACTGTGGAATAGTAATTGTATTTGTTAGCAGTCTTAAGGCAACATACCCTGCTACGTCTGCTGTCGCTGGGGCCCCAGGCAAGACAGTCCATCTGCAGCAACCAAGTGAAGAGCAAACAACATCCTCAGCACATTGTGATACCCCTGGTTTGGAGGTGTGTTCGACCAAACACCTGCAGATACATGGGCTTCATCCTGAGACCCCCAAACATCACCTGGACAGGAGATGTGGATGGCCCATCCCTGGAAGTGTCCAAGGTTGGGCTCGATGAGGCTTGGAGCAACCTGGTTTAGTGGGAGGTGTCCCTGCCCATGGCAGGTGGTGGGACTGGGGGGGCTTTAAGGTCCCTTCCCACCCAAACCATTCCATGATTCTATGAGTCTATGTGTCCCTGTCTAGGGGTGAATCTCCAAGCAGAGTGGAAGATTGAGGTTCCTTATTCTCTGGCAACTCCCACGAATAGGAGGGATTTCCCTCCCATGGAAATCCAGATGACCTGGCTGATTTTTTCAGGTCCCTCAGACCACAATGAGACACAGTGGAGCTTTTAGCTCATGAGCTGCAAACCCACTTCGGGCCAGATGGGAACAAGCCTTTTGCTGTACTTGCAGAATTTGTCCATGTTGTGAGGTCTACATGCCCATGCTTTTAGCAGGCAGGGATGCTGAGACTCCCACCAGCCATTGTCCACCCTCTTTCTCTGGTTTGAGAATGGGGGACAGTGGAGCAATTAATTGCACATTTCTTGCCATGTGGGAATTAATGCAAGTGCCTTTCTCACCAAAGAAATGAACAAAGGGTGCAGCCAGAGAACATGAATTGAGTGGTGTTGGTGCGTTGTCTGTAAATGACTGCTGGGAGGATGCTGATAAGGTTGGGAGTGGGACCGTCGCACGTGGCCTTGGACAGTGCTGGACAGGAATTGATAATGCGCACGATGTGAAATGCATGGCAAATGTCTAAAGCCCTGATGCGCCAGCAGACACGTGGTGGCATGGGAAGGCGAACACCCTGAATACTGCCCTCAGCGTTGCATTAAATCCCTGGTTTGCTTTGCTCTCTGTTTCTACTCAGAGGAATGTCCCAACTTCTTCCCGACAAAATTTGAACCATGAGTCCAAACAACAGGTTTTCCTGCATGGAGTTTGTGCTGAGTTTATCTGGGATAGAGTTCATTTTCTTCACAGTAGCTGTTATGGGGCTGAGCTTTGAATTTTTGCTGAAATTGCTGTTGAAAATAGGGGGATGTTTTCATTTGTGCTGAGCAGTGGTTACACAGAGTCAAGACGTTTTCTGCTTATCACCTCAACCCACCAGCGAGGGGCTGAGTTGCACAGGGAGTTGGGAGGGGACACAGCTGGGACAGCTCACCCAAACTGACTCAAGGGATATGATGTCATGCTCAGCATATAGAGCAGGGGGGTGGGGAAGAAGGGAAGAAGTTTGAAGTTATGGTGTTTGTCTTTCAAAGTTACTGTTACATGTGATGGAGCCCAGCTTTCCTGGGGATGGATGAACACCTGTCTGCCATTGGGAAGTGGGGATTTAATTCCTTGTTCTTTACTTGTGCACAGGACTTTTGCTCTACCTATTAAACTGTCTTCATCTCAACCCAACAGTTTTTCTCACTTTTACTCTTCTGAATCTCTCCCCATCCTGACGAGGGGGGAGTGAGGAGAGGTTGTGTGGTACTCAGTTGCCAGCTGGGATCATAACCAGTTAGGGAAAGTGGAGAAAGGTAACAGTGCTACTGCAGACATTTACTGTTGCTGTTGGAGATCAGCTCCACGTCTCGTTTCAGGCTGTGGTTTCCCCAGGCTATAAATGGCTCTGTAGGGTCCCCACAGGGTGTGCTGGGCTCTGAGCTGCCCCCACAGCCCCCCCAGGGCTCTGAACATCACTCTGCGGCTACCTCCAGTGAGCTCTTCCACGCTCATCATCTCCTTTGCCATGAAAAACTTCTGAGGCACAGTGGGGAAGACTATAAAATCATGAAAATGTTTGCAGGAAAAGGAAAGTCATTCTTCCAATGTAACAACAGTGCGTGTTAATGTATATGTTAATTTTAAGTGTCTGGGCATAATTTGAAAGAAGGGTTGGTTTATCTGATTTAACAAATTACAACCTTTCTCAAATCTGGAATGAAACGCTGGGGTTTTTTGTTTTTTTTGGGGGGAGCAATACCAAATTTAATTTATAATGTTTGGACCAAGAAAATAAAGAAAAACGGCATGTAAAATTCAGTATCACTTTATTATGACAATGTGCTACGTGGCCTCCCAGCACCCTGCGCCAGACATGAATATTTTAGTAGCCAAGGAGGAGCAGCGTGAGCTGGAAGCATAATACTCGGTGTAGCCAAAGCACATCTGCTCACTGGAGCAGAACCCAAGGGGGAACCTGTAGGAGGTGTGATGGGGGATGTGCTGGGAGCCCCATCTCAGAGGGTGGTGTCCCAGTACTGCTCTGCCAAATGGTGGGGACACCCTGGCCCGGGACCAGGGATGGAGAGATGATGCAATGGCACTGGTGTCCATCCCACCACAAACCCCTATGGTCCAGCTCTCATTCCAGATCTTGTACTGAGCTGGAATTACCCCAAATAAGCAAGAAGAGGTGTTGATTAAGATAATAGGATCTTACCTGAGTCATTACACATTTAATTTGCAATTTTTTTAATAATTTCATTATTCAAAACTCTTTGAGTATTTACCATATTCATTAAAAAAATAAAAGGAGGTAATAATACACAACCTTAGCAATGAAAAAAAAAGTTTGCTGTGAAGAGATGTTTTTACATGATAAGAATTATTTTTCTTTGTACTTGGGAGCCATGAGATGCACTTACAAAATGGATTTGTCTGGTCTAAAAACAACTCTTTCTTACATCTTACCATAAAAAGCAGACCAGTGAAACCCCACAGGCATGAGAGTGCTCAAAACAGCCACCTGGCAACACAGGCAATCTCCTGGAGATACAGAGACAGCAGCTAAAAAGTATTCCATAGAAAGTTTGATAGTATAAATTAAATAATTTACACGAAGGAAAATCAGGGATTGGAACTGTACTCCTAAGGTTATTGGACCTGTTCTTTTCAGCTGCTCCTGTTTCCTCAGATACTAAACCACTTTTCAATCAGAACAAGATTTATATTAGATATCAGGAAGAAGAGAAGCTGTGGATGCCCCATCCCTGGAGGTGTCCAAGGCCAGGCTGGATGAGGCTTGGAGCAACCTGGTCTAGTGGAAGGTGTCCCTGCCCATGGCAGGGGGTGGGACTTGGTAGTCTTTAAGGCCTCTTCCAACCCAAACCATTCTATGATTCTATTATAGCTTTCAAGACATTCCTTCCGTCCAATTAAAAAAATTTAGTTTAATTTAATTAAATGAAAAATTAAGTCTAAAAAAAAAATATTTTAAAAGTTAAATTTAAATATTACATGTAATTGAAAAATTTCTGACAGTGGCTGGGGGGGGG
>NW_010267449.1:0-216 GCF_000690775.1 Eurypyga helias
ATCCAGGGGAAGCTGCTCTGACAGGATGAAGGAATCAGGTATATTCTATCTCTCAGCCTGGGAGAGACATTCCTTTATGTCGTGGCATTTCTCCTATCTGGAAAGGTTTATGTTTAAGAATGATTTTTTTTTTTTCCCCTTAATGTAAGACATGACATCCATACAGGGAGAGGGAAGAAGCTCCTGTACTACTTCTGAGGGAAGGGCTTCAAATGA
>NW_010267449.1:305-1829 GCF_000690775.1 Eurypyga helias
ATTTCCTCCACAGTAGCTGGTATGGGGCTGTGCTTTGGGTTTGTGCTGAAAACAGTTGATAACACAGGGGTGTTTTCATGATTGCTGAGCAGACCTTACACAGGGTCAAGGCCTTTTTGGCTTTGCACACCACTGTAGCAATGAGTGTGTTTGGGGTTCACACCAAGTTTGGAGGGGACACAGCTGGGACAGCTGACTCAGGAGGAAGTGAGCAAATGGCTCTCTGGG
The DNA here is from genome assembly GCF_000690775.1 of Eurypyga helias. NCBI lineage: Eukaryota > Metazoa > Chordata > Aves > Eurypygiformes > Eurypygidae > Eurypyga > Eurypyga helias. The sequence continues at coordinate 534 of NW_010267449.1, forward strand.
ACTCAATTGCCATTTGGGTTTCAATCAGCTGGTGACAAGTGGAAAACAAGAGGAGGGGTATCATATTTCATCAGTTCATAGTGCACAAAATAGGGCTCTACATGTAATCTCTTTGTTTCAGCTCTATTTCTAAAAGACCTAAGGTACAATCAAGTGAGTTATTGGCTGTGGTGACACTGGCCAGGAGCAGGATGGCTGGGCAGAAGCTTTGGGGAAAAGGAGCTGATGGTCCTTGAGTTTCATTCTGTTTCATACAAACAGAATCCTGGGCTGTATAATTGGGACAACACAGCAAAAAACTGATTATCTCCCTCTAATCAACATCTTTGCACTAGTCCTTGCACAATGACTGTGAGACATTGAGGAAGAAGAGCCAGGTCACTGGAAGGTCACTAAGGTGGTAATCCTCCATTTATCCTTCAGGTATTTGGGTCATTTCTTCAAGGACATCAGTATCTACAACAACAACAAAAACAACCATTCATCTGTCCAAATACAAACATCTGCAGTGGAGCAATCTCCATCTGCGGTAGCGGCTTTGGACAATGACAGTTAAATCAGTATTTGCAATATACAGCACGATACCCAATTCCCAAGAGCATATTGAAAGCAGGTCAGATGAAGGATGGTCTTGACCAAGTCACCCTTTCTGTCCACAGGTGGCATGGACACTGCTGAATGCCCTCCCCAGGATGTGGATGAGGCTGGATTCGCTTCTCAGGACACACTCCTTTGCAGGAAGCCATGGGTATGGGGGTAGCACACCTGGTTCTTGTTGGCAGCTCACTCACTATCCATTTTGATGTATTAGGTGCTTTTCTGTGACCATACTTTCTTCACAGATGCTCATAAAAAGACAACCATTTTATAAGAGCTGTTCAAAAATCCCTGTAATGGCCAAGAAATCTCACCATGTGCTCCACAGGGAGTGAGAAAAACTGTAATAATCATAAGGCTTTACCAAATACTTAAAAGCATGTCTGAGTCCAGAAATGGAAAGCAGTGGATATCTGCAAGCACAGGAGAAAAGAGAGGATTGTCCTGAGGATACAGCAGGAAGGAAGGCCCCTACTGGGAGAACCAGGGATGCTAAGGATGTTCACATTGCTTCAGCCTGGTAGTTCATAAAATTATAGAATTACAGAATGTTTTGGAATGGAAGGGACCTTAAAGACCATCTAGTTCCAAACTCCCTGTCATGGGCAGGGACACCAACATTAGACAGGGCTTGTCAATGTTCCATCTAACTTTGCCGGGGCATGGCTCTGCCTAGTCCTCCACATGAGCTGTCCTTGC